>NW_024070210.1:78065425-78118772 GCF_014754425.2 Oryx dammah | reverse complement strand
ATTTACAAACCATACTGAAATCATAAGATGCTTGCTTTTCCCCAATCCTCCTTTCCTCCCCAAGTCCCTGTGAAGCACCACGTGCCTGTGTGCAGTCCTTTCACCCTGAACACACACACCCATGCTTGAGAGCATCCCTACCAGAGAAGGTGGAGGCCAGGAACACCCAGAGCAGACTAGAGAGAGGCATGAGACATGGATTATCCTACACAAATGTCCTCAGTTCTGCCTCAAGCTAAGATTTCAGTGTCTTTGAGTGCCTGGCAGCACATATACATAGTAACTGGTTCCTGTGTGATGCCTCCCAAACAGGAAGTAGGGTGTCATGTTCATCGACCACATGGTCTGTGTACAGATAAAGACTGGCTCGCCACACACCTTTACTTTGTCTACTTTTCTTTCCCTGGTCATTAAGTTTGGCAGATCCTGAAAAGGGGCATGAAGAAAGAAATTAATATTAAAGGTTTGAACTGAAGGAAACTGAAGATTAAGCAAGTTGACATGCATTATTTATTTATTTATCTTAAATGAAGGCTAATTACTTTACAATATTGTAGTGGTTTTTGCCATACACTGACATGAATCGGTCATAGGTGTACATGTGTTCCCCACCCTGAATTCCCCTGCCACCTCCCTCCCCATCCCATCCTTCAGTGTCATCCCAGTGCACCAGCCCTGAGCACCCTGTCTCATGCATCCAACCTGGACTGGCAATCTCTTTCACATAAGATAATATACATGTTTCAATGTTATTCTCTCAAATCATCCCACCCTCACCTTCTCCCACAGAGTCCAAAAGATTGTTCTATACATCTGTGTTTCTTTTGCTGTCCTGCATATAGGGTCATCATTACCATATTTCTAAATTCCATATATATGTGTTAGCATACTGTATTGATGTTTTCCTTTTGACTTACTTCACTCTGTATAAGAGGCTCCAGTTTCATCCACGTCATTAGAAGTGATTCAAATGTATTCTTTTTAATGGCTGAGTAATATTCCATTGTGTATACCAACCACAGCTTTTTTATCTATTCATCTGCTGATGGACATCTAGGTTGCTTCCATGTCCTGGCTATTGTAAACAGTGCTGCGATGAACACTGGGGTATTTGTGTCTCTTTCAATTCTGGTTTCCATGGTGTGTATGCCCAGCAGTGGGATTGCTGGATCATATGGCAGTTCTCTTTCCAGTTTTTTAAGGAATCTCCACACTGTTCTTCATAGGGGCTGTTCAGTTCAGTTCAGTTCAGTCGCTCAGTCACGTCCAACTCTTTACGATGCCATGAATTGCAGCACGCTCCTGTCCATCACCAACACTCAGAATTCACTCAAAGTCACGTCCATCGAGTCGGTGTTACCATCGAGCCATCTCATACCGTGTCATCCCCTTCTCCTCCTGCCCCCAAGCCCTCCCAGCATCAGAGTCTTTTCCAATGAGTCAACTCTTCACATGAGGTGGCCAAAGTACTGGAGCTTCAGCTTTAGCATCATTCCTTCCAAAGAATATCCAGGACTGATCTCCTTTAGAATGGACTGGTTGGATCTCCTTGCAGTCCAAGGGACTCTCAAGAGTCTTCTCCAACACCACAGTTCAAAAGCATCAATTCTTCAGCTCTCAGCTTTCTTCACAGTCCAACTCTCACATCCATACATGACACAGAAAAAACCATAGCCTTGACTAGACGGACCTTTGTTGGCAGAGTAATGTCTCTGCTTTTTAATATGCTATCTAGGTTGGTCATAACTTTCCTTCCAAGGAGTAAGCATCTTTTAATTTCATGGCTGCAATCACCATCTGCAGTGATTTTGGAGCCCTCACAAATAAAGTCTGACACTGTTTCCACTGTTTCCTCATCTATTGCCCATGAAGTGATGGGACCGGATGCCATGATCTTAGTTTTCTGAATGTTGAGCTTTAAGCCAACTTTTTCACTCTCTTCTTTCACTTTCATCAAGAGGCTTTTTAGTTCCTCTTCACTTTCTGCCATAAGGGTGGTGTCATCTGCATATCTGAGGTTATTGATACTTCTCCTGGCAATCTTGATTCCAGCTTGTGCTTCTTCCAGTCCAGAGTTTCTCATGATGTACTCTGCATAGAATTTAAATAAGCAGCGTGACAATATACAGCCTTGACGTACTCCTTTTCCTATTTGGAACCAGTCTGTTGTTCCATGTCCATTTCTAACTGTTGCTTCCTGACCTGCATACAGGTTTCTCAAGAGGCAGGTCAGGTGATCTGGTATTCCCATCTTTCAGAATTTTCCACAGTTTATCGTGATCCACACAGTCAAATGCTTTGGCATAGTCAATAAAGCAGAAATAGATGTTTTTCTGAAACTCTGTTTCTTTTTGGATGATCCAGTGGATGTTAGCAACTTGATTTCTGGTTCCTCTGCCTTTTCTAAAACCAGCTTGAACATCTGGAAGTTCACAGTTCATGTATTGCTGAAGCCTGGCTTGGAGAATGCAAACTAGACTAGTTTGCATTCCCACCAACAGTGTAAGAGGGTTCCCTTTTCTCCCCATCCTCTCCAGCATTTATTGCTTCTAGGCTTTTGGATAGCAGCCATTCTGACCGGCTGTGATTTTGATTTGCATTTCTCTGATAATGAGTGATGTTGAGCATCTTTTCATGTGTTTGTTAGCCATCTGTATGTCTTCCTGGGAGAAATGTCTGTTTAGTTCTTTTGCTCATTTTTTGATTGGGTCATTTATTTTTCTGGAATTGAGCTGCAGGAGCTGCTTGTATATTTTTGAGATTAATTCTTTGTCAGTTGCTTCATTTGCTATTATTTTCTCCCCTTCTAAAGGCTGTCTTTTCACCTTGCTTATAGTTTCCTTCATTGTGCAAAAGCTTTTAAGCTTAATTAGGTCCCATTTGTTTATTTTTGCCTTTATTTCCATTACTCTGGGAGGTGGGTCATAGAGGATCCTGCTGTGATTTATGTAAGAGAGTGTTTTTCCTATGTTTTCCTCTAGGAGTTTTATAGTTTCTGGTCTTACATTTAGGTCTTTAATCCATTTTGAGTTTATTTTTGTGTATGGTGTTAGAAAGTGTTCTAGTTTCTTTCTTTTACAAGTGGTTGACCAGTTTTCCCAGCACCACTTGTTGAAGAGACCGTCTTTTCTCCATTGTATATTCTTGCCTTCTTTGTCAAAGATAAGGTGTCCATAGGTGCATGGATTTATCTCTGGGCTTTCTATTTTGTTCCATTGATCTATATTTCTGTCTTTGTGCCAGTACCATACTATCTTGATGACTGTAGCTTTGTAGTAGAGCCTGAAGTCAGGCAGGTTGATTCCCCCAGTTCCATTCTTCTTTCTCAAGATTGTTTTTACTATTCGAGGTTTTTTGTATTTCCATACCAATTGTGAAATTATTTGTTCTAGTTCTCTGAGAAATACCATTGGTAGCTTGATGTGGATTGCATTGAATCTATAGATTGCTTTGGGTAATATACTCATTTCACTATATTTTTTCTTCCGATTCATAAACATGATATATTTCTCCACCTGTTTGAGTCATCTTTGATTTCTTTCATCAGTGGTTTATAGTTTTCTATATATAGGATTTTTATTTCTTTGCTGCTGCTGCTGCTAAGTCGTTTCAGTCGTTTCCGACTCTGTGCGACCCCATAGATGGCAGCCCACCAGGCTCTCTCATCCCTGGGATTCTCCAGGCAAGATCACTGGAGTGGGTTGCCATTTCCTTCTCCAATGCATGAAAGTGAAACGTGAAAGTGAAGTCGTTCAGTAGTGTCCGACTCTTGGCGACCCCATGGACTGCAGCCTACCAGGCTCCTCCATCCATGGGATTTTCCAGGCAAGAGTACTGGAGTGGGTTGCCATTTCCTTCTCTCTTTGTTTCTTTAGGTAGATTTATTCCTAAGTATTTTATTCTTTTCATTGCAATGGTGAATGGAATTGTTTCCTTAATTTCTCTTTCTGTTTTCTCATTGTTAGTGTATAGGAATGCAAGATAATTTTTTGTGTTAATTTTATATCCTGCAACTTTATTCATTGATTAGCTTTAGTAATTTTCTGGTGGAGTCTTTAAGGTTTTCTATGTAGAGGCTCATATATCTGCAAAGAGTGAGAGTTTTACATCTTCTTTTCCAATCTGGATTCCTTTTATTTATTTTTCTTCTCTGATTGCTGTGGCTAAAGCTTCCAAAACTATGTTGAATAGTGGTGGTGAGAGTGGGCACCCTTGTCTTGTTCCTGACTTTAGGGGAAATGTTTTCAATTTTTCACCATTGAAGATAATGTTTGCTCTGGGTTTGTCATTTATGGGTTTTATTATGTTGAGGTATGTTCCCTCTATTCTTGCTTTCTGGAGAGTTTTTATCATAAATGGATGTTGAAGTTTGTCAAAGGCTTTTTTGCATCTATTGAGATAATCATATGGTTTTTATCTTTCAATTTGTTGATGTGGTGTATCGCGTTGATTGATTTGTGAATAGTAAAGAATCCCTGCATCCCTGGGATAAAGCTCACTTGGCCATGGTGTATGATCTTTTTAATATGTTGTTGGATTCTGTTTGCTTGATGGGACTGGATGCCATGACCTTCATTTTCTGAATGTTGAGCTTTAAGCCAACTTTTCGCTCTCCTCTTGCACTTTCATCAAGAGGCTTTTTAGCTCGTCTTCACTTTCTGCCATAAGGGTGGTGTCATCTGCATATCTGAGGTTATTGAGATTTCTCCCAGCAATCTTGATTCCAGCTTGTGCTTCTTCCAGTCCAGCATTTCTCATGATGTACTCTGCATATAAGTTAAATAAGCAGGGTGACAATATACAGCCTTGACGTACTCCTTTTCCTATTTGGAACCAGTCTGTTGTTCCATGTCCACTTCTAACTGTTGCTTCCTGACCTGCATACAGATTTCTCAAGAGGCAGGTTAGGTGGTCTGGTATTCCCATCTCTCTCAGAATTTTCCACAGTTTATTGTGATCCACACAGTCAAAGGCTTTGGCATAGTCAATCAAGCAGAAATAGATGTTTTTCTGGAACTCTCTTGCTTTTTCCATGATCCAGCAGATGTTGGCAATTTGATCTCTGGTTCCTCTGCCTTTTCTAAAACCAGCTTGAACATCAGGGAGTTCACTGTTCATGTACTGCTGAAGCCTGGCTTGGAGAATTTTGAGCGTTACTTTACTAACATGTGAGATGAGTGCAATTGTGTGGTAGTTTGAGCATTCTTTGACATTGCCTTTCTTTGGAATTGGAATGAAAACTGACCTTTTCCAGTCCTGTGGCCACTGCTGAGTTTTCCAAATTTGCTGGCATATTGAGTGCAGCACTTTCACAGCATCATCTTTCAGGATTTGAAAGAGCTCAACTGGAATGCCATCACCTCCACTAGCTTTGTTCGTAGCGATGCTTTCTAAGGCCCACTTGACTTCTCTAGATTAGTGATCACATCATCATGATTATCTGGGTCATAAAGATCTTTTTTGTACAGTTCTTCCGTGTATTCTTGCCACCTCTTCTTAATATCTTCTGCTTCTGTTAGGTCCATAACATTTCTGTCTTTTATCGAGCCCATCTTTGCATGAAATGTTCCCTTGGTATCTCTAATTTTCTTTAAGAGATCTCTAGTCTTTCCCATTCTGTTCTTTTCCTCTATTTCTTTGCACTGATCACTGGAGAAGGCTTTCTTATCTCTTCTTGCTATTCTTTGGAACTCTGCATTCAGATGCTTATTTCTTTCCTTTTCTCCTTTGCTTTTCGCCTCTCTTCTTTTCACAGCTATTTGTAAGGCATCCTCAGACAGCCATTTTGCTTTTTTGCATTTCTTTTCCATGGAGATGGTCTTGATCCCTGTCTCCTGTACAATGTCACGAACCTCATTCCATAGTTCATCAGGCACTCTATCTATCAGATCTAGGCTCTTAAATCTATTTCTCACTTCCACTGTATAATCATAAGGGATTTGATTTAGGTCATACCTGAATGGTCTAACAGTTTTCCCTGCTTTCTTCAATTTGAGTCTGAATTTGGTAATAAGGAGTTCATGATCTGAGCCACAGTCAGCTCCTGGTCTTGTTTTTGTTGACTGTGTAGACCTTCTCCATCTTTGGCTGCAGAGAATATAATCAATCTGATTTCAGTGTTGACCATCTGGTGATGTCCATGTGTAGAGTCTTCTCTTGTGTTGTTGGAAGAGGGTGTTTGCTATGACCAGTGCATTTTCTTGGCAAAACTCTATTAGTCTTTGCCCTGCTTCATTCCGCATTCCAAGGCCAATTTTGCCTGTTACTCAAGGTGTTTCCTGACTTCCTGCTTTTGCATTCCGGTCCCCTATAATGAAAAGGACATCTTTTTTGGGTGTTAGTTCTAAAAGGTCTTGTAGGTCTTCATAAACCATTCAGCTTCAGTTTCTTCAGCCTTACTGGTTGGGGCATAGACTTGGATAACTGTGATATTGAATGGTTTGCCTTGGAGATGAACAGAGATGATTCTGTCATTTTTGAGATTGCATCAAGTACTGCATTTCGGACTCTTTTGTTGTTCAAGATGGCTACTCCATTTCTTCTGAGGGATTCCTGCCCACAGTAGTAGGCATAATGGTCATCTGAGTTAAATTCACCCATTCCAGTCCATCTTATTTCGCTGATTCCTAGAATGTCGACGTTCACCCTTGCCATCTCTTGTTTGACCACTTCCAATTTGCCTTGATTCAGGGACCTGACATTCCAGGTTCCTATGCAATATTGCTCTTTATAGCATCAGACCTTGCTTCTATCACCAGTCACATCCACAGCTGGGTATTGTTCTTGCTTTGGCTCCATCCCTTCATTCTTTCTGGAGTTATTTCTCCACTGATCTCCAGTAGCATATTGGGCACCTAATGACCTGGGGAGTTCCTCTTTTTGGAAACAGTGTCAGACTTTATTTTCTGCAGCTCCAAAATCACTGCAGATGGTGACTGTAGCCATGAAATTAAAAGACGCTTACTCCTTGGAAGAAAAGTTATGACCAACCTAGATAGTATATTCAAAAGCAGAAACATTACTTTGCTGACTAAGGTCCGTCTAGTTAAGGCTATGGTTTTTCCTGTGCTCATGTATGGATGTGAGAGTCGGACTGTGAAGAAGGCTGAGCGCCGGAGAATTGACGCTTTTGAACTGTGGTGTTGGAGAAGACTCTTGAGAGTCCCTTGGACTGCAAGGAGATCCAACCAGTCCATTCTGAAGGAGATCAGCCCTGGGATTTCTTTGGAAGGAATGATGCTAAAGCTGAAGCTCCAGTACTTTGGCCACCTCATGCGAAGAATTGACTCTTTGGAAAAGACTCTGATGCTGGGAGGGATTGGGGGCAGGAGGAGAAGGGGACGACAGAGGATGAGATGGCTGGATGGCATCACTGACTCGATGGATGTGAGTCTGAGTGAACTCTGGGAGATGGTGATGGACAGGGAGGCCTGGCGTGCTGTGATTCATGGGCTCCCAAAGAGTTGGACACGACTGAGCGACTGAACTAACTGTTTGCTTGACTTTTGTTAACGATTTTTGCATCTATGTTCATCAGTGATATAGGTCCATGGCTTTCTTTTTTTGTGGCATCTTTGTCTGGTTTTGGTATTAGGGTGATGGTGGCCTTATTGAATGAGTTTGGAAGTTTACCTTCCTCTGCAAATTTCTGGAAGAATTTGAAAGGATAGGTGTTAGCTCTTTTCTAAATTTTTAGTGGAATTCAGCTGTGAAGCTAAAGTTGACAAACATTGATTCAGTAAAATAATCTTGTCATCCTCTTTAAGATATAATTTAGTATAGCTTAAGAAATATTCTTGTAATCTGCTGATTTGTCATTCATTTAGTCTATACTTACTTTTCTTTATCCAGAATCTAGTGACTATTTTAAAATATTCACAGATCTTAGGACTTCTGGGTGAATAGTAATCTTATACCAAACAATTAATGTACCTTTGTCTTTTTTTTACTCTGTTCCAGTGCTCCACTTAGATTTTTCAGTAAATAAAATCACTTCAACATAAAATCACTTTAAAAAAATCAGCCCATCTGAATTTCAGAGTCTATTCATTGGTGTATATTTAAATGAAATTATAATTGGATTAAATATTATTCTTTTGAAACTTTATATTGAGTCTTATGTATTAAACTTTGAGGGCAATCAGGCTATTCAGTCCTGTTACTTCTAAATGTAGAATTGTACTTATTAGATCATCTCTCCTAGAGTCATTCTCATGTCACATTTCTGTCTCATTGGTCCAGAGTGTTCAGTCTCACTTGTCAGCTGCTCATTATTATTTCTCTTTATACAATAAAGTTAAGATAAACATGCCAGATCTTTCTCTGGTGTAATGCTATAATGCACTTCTACACAACTTAATATTTACAGACTGTAGACACTTAGTACCTGTCAACACCAGAGAAGTTGGTGACTGAAGTTCTGTGCACTGTTTCATGTTCATGTGGAATGTAGCTGTCTATCTTCCATTTGGTTTCCTTGCTGTAATAGATTAATATGAAAGAACCAAAGGCAAATAGATAAGTAGAAAATAAAATACAGACAAGGTCTAAAATAGTGCCAGTTCATGGAATTTAAGATCAAAATAACTCATGAATGACTGAAGCAGGGAGGATAGTTTGTATTTATCTGAGACATCTACTCTTCTGTCTCATTTCACTTCTGAGTGCTGACAGGCAACGAATGCCTGGGCTTGAAATTATTTGTAACTAAGCAGAGGAGATCATGAATGACCACAGAAGCTTGCAAAACAACATATTATAAAATATAGATATATACTAATATAACAATTACATATATCAAGAAATTGATATTGATACAATTTTATCAAAATACCATAAACTTATCATCAGTTTTTATTTGCATTCTTTGGTTTTGATGCATTAGTTCATGAAATTCTATCACATGTTTTGGTTCTTGTACCACCACTAAAATCATGACAGAATTGTTTTGTCTCTTAAAGGAATCCCCTCTGCATACTCTCCCCATCCCTGCAGCTCTTTCTAACCCTGACTACTGATCTCTTTTTCATCTTTAATTTTGTTCTTTGAGAATGTTGTATAACTAGAATCACTGTATGTATACAGCCACAATAATCCAATAAGTGTAATCACACACCATGTAGCCTCTGAGATTGACTATTTCTTCATTCACCATACATCCTGAGAGCCATCTTGGCTTTTGTTTTTTAGTTGTTAAGTCATATCCCACTCTTTTGCAACATACTAACTGTAGACTTCCAGGTTCCTCTGTCCTTGGAATTTTCCAGGGAAGAATACTGGAGTGGGTTGCCATTTCCTTCTCCAGGGTAGCTTCCCTACCCAAGGATCAAACCCCTGTCTCCTGCATTGCAGGCAGATTCTTAGCACTGAGCCACTTTGGAAGCCCCGTCTAAGCTATTGCCATGTATCAATAGTCTGTTTCTTTTAATCGCTACAGATTGTCACCAACTTATGATGTCTTGACTTTGGATTTTTGACTTTACAGTGGTGAGAAAGTGATGCACATTCAGTAGAAACCACACTTTGAATTTTTAAATTTGATCTTTTCCCATGCTAGCAACATTTGCTATATATTCTTTGGTGATCTGGGCAGCAGCAATAAGCCGAGCTCCTGGCCAGCCCTGAGATCATGAGCTTAAAAAACTGACACATTTACCTTCATTCTGTAATCATACAACCATTCTATTTTCCACTTTCAATACAGCACTCAATAAATTACGTGAGATTTTCAACGTTTTAGTATAAAATAGACTTTGCGTTAGATGATTTCTCCCACCTAAAGAAAAAGTAAGTAGGCTAGAGTAAGTGTTGAGACCTTTAATGTAGGCTGGGTTAGGTATATTAAACGCATTTTTGTTATCAACTGAAAATGGTTTATTGAGACACAACTCTACTACAAGTTGAAAAAAATCTATAAACAATATGTCATTGTACAGATGTATTACAGTGGATTTATTTATCTATTCACCCAAAGAAGAACACTTGACTGGTTTCCAGCTTTCGGTCACCACAAATATAGCTGCTATGAATATTCATGTACAGATTTTTGTATAAATGTAAGTTTTTAATTTCTCAAGCATAAATACTCAGGAATGTGATTGCAGAGTTTAAGGTAAGTGAATATTTAAGTTTATGTGGAACTGCTGAACTTTTTTCCAAAATGACTGGACCATTCACCCACCAGCAATATATGAGTACTCCAATTTCTCTGCATCTTTGCCAGAACTTGATATTGTCAGTATGTTTAATTTTAGTCTTTATGGTAGATGTGAAGTAGTATCTCTTTGTGCCTTAATTTGCATTTCCCTAAAGACTAATAATGTCGACCATCTTTTTTTCTCTTTATTTTTTAAATTATGGAAGTATATATCAGACTTAGAAAACACAGCACAAAATACAGTTCCACTATATATTACAACTATGTTTTAAGTAAATAAATTAAAATTTTTAGTTGGAGTTTCAATAGCAAACTCTCAAAAATTAATAGAATGAATACATAGAAAAGTAGGAAGGTACAGTAGACTTGAAAAGCACTATGAATCAACATAATTAAGACTTATGCAATTTTCACACAATAGTAGGATGTAAATTCTATTCAAGGTCCTATAGACTATAAATTAGGAGACATTGGTACATATCCAGGGACATAAAACCAGGTGCAAATTTTCATGGTCTAAAGATATTAAAATCCTACAGTCTGTTTTCTAATCACAGTGGAATTATGTTAGAAATCAGTATCAAAAAATATTTGAAAATAACCCACATATTTTCCAGTGCAATGTGACATTTACTAAGAGAGATATTTGATTTAGACTGACCATCTTTGTATGTACTTATTTCCTTACCACATAGCTCTCTGGTGAAGTGTCTGTGTAAATCTATCATCCAGTTTTCAACTGGGTTGTTTTCTTCCTGCTGTCTAGAGAGTCCATTGTATTCTGAACACAATCTTTTGATGAAAATGTATTTCCTGTCATTTCTGCAGTTTATCTTTTCCCTTCTCTTAACAGTGTCTTTCACAGAGCAAACAGTGCCTTTCACAGAGCAAATTTTTAATTTTGATGAAATCTAAGTTTGTTTATGGATCATGCTTTTGGTGTCATGTCAAAATTCTTTTTGTCTAACCCTAGGTCATGAAGATAGTCTCTTATATTTTTCCTAAAAGATTTGGTAATTTTACATTTTACACTTGGATGTATGGTTCATTTTGAGACTGTACCCAAATTTTTGTATAAGGTGTGATATTTGGCCAAGTTTTAATTATTTCCCAAGAATATCCAATTGTCCCAACATCATTTGCTCACAAAACTGTTACCTCCATTGAATTGTCTTTGCACTTTGTCAAAAAAATAAATCTTCCCTACTTGTGTAAATCTACTTCTATACACTTACTCAGTGACATAAACTTGTTAATTATATTCTTTTATTACCCTTTGAACATTATAGAACTTGTAGAATAATTTTCTTTTTAGTTATTTATATTTATAATTTGTTTTTTCTTTTTTCCCTTGATAATTCTACCTAGAAATATTTCAAGCTTATTGACCATTTTAACAAAATTAACTTTATATTTCATGGCTATCCCTATAGCTTTCTTTGTATTTCACCAATCCAACATTTTATTATTTACTTCTTTCAGCTTATATTGGGTTTAATTTGCTTTTCTATCATTTTTCGTTGAAAGCCTAGATGATAGTTTTTTAACCTTTTTTCTTTAGTTAAATAAGCATTTAAATAGATAAATTTCCTTTTATATATTATTTTAGCTGCATCTCATACATATTTATATAATGTGCTCTCACAATATTTACTTGCAAAATATTTTCTAAAGTCATAGTAATTGTTTCTTTAACCTATGGTGGTTTTTTAAGTTAGTGTGTGTATTCCAAATATTTGAGAGTTTCTACAGACATCTCTTTGTACTAGATATTCTGTATCATCTCCATTTTGAAGAATAAATTCTATATAATTTCAGTTTTCTTAAATATATTAAGATTTTTATGACCAAACTGTGTGTGTGTGTGTGTGTGTGTGTGTGTGTGTGTGTATTTCATCTCTACAGCAGGGTGTGGCTGCAGCTCGGGTACAGGCTGCAGGTGCCTGGGGAGCACCCAGCACTTGTTGCACAGATGTAGGTAGCTGAGTCTCCAGGCTGGGAAGCTGAGATGTGCAATGAGAGCTGTTTGGCACTCTTATTGAGGGAAACTGTGAAACTTCCACCTTCCATTTCATTCATAATTGAACTTAAACGGCTATCAAAAATGCAGGGCCTTTACCAGGACATTGCCAGTAGTAGTCAAATGAACTCTTCTCATAACTACAGTTCAGAATGGAAATCTCTCCTTCCTGGACTGTCAAAGACTGAGGGCTCTGTTTCATCTGCTCTTGATCCTTTTTTCCTTCTGTTGTCCATTCATCCCTACTTAAAGAGATTAAACAGTCATTAGTTCCACAGACATCTATTTCTTTCTTAGAGTTTCTATCTGCATGAACTTGTTTGTAATCCAGTTTTCTCAGTTCGCCTAATTGATGAGATATCCTAGATTTTCTCCTCCACAAGTCACAGCCTAGTTGAAACCACGGAATCAAAAATGATGCTCCCAGTATCCTGTCCATTGTTTCTGGCGTCAGTGCTCAGCGGCAGCTCAAGTTCCTCTTCTGCTCTTCGCAGCCAGCTAGAACTCTAAGTTCATATCTGCTTTAATTCTGTCAGTAGGCCCCACCCTCTCACACACTGGGTAATATCTTTATTGGAGTGATTTCATTTAATTCCTTTCACTTTTTAACATTTTCGAGTTCAGCATGTGTACTTAGTCACTCAATCAGTCCAACTCTTTGAGACCCCATGGACTGGAGCCTGCCAGGCTTCTCTGTCCATGAGATTTCCCAGTGTTCCCCAAGAATACTGGAGTGGGTTACCATCTCCTCCTCCAGAGGATCTTGCCAACCCAGGGAACAAACCCATGTTTTCTGCATCTCCTCCATTGGTTGGCAAATTCTTTACCCCTGGGAAGCTGTGGTTAAATATTTATTTTAATTCTACCCTCTTATCAACTACTCTGCTAGTTCCCAGTTAGAAGTTTCTAGTGCAGAAGGAGATACATGTTGAGAAGGAAAGATAAAGACCAAAGTCCATAATCTGTAGGGCCAGAACGTGTCTGTGGTTAAAACTGTCCTGATAAAGGTGAGTAACACTAAGCACTGCAAATGCCCTGTGGTGGCCTCACGGTGTGACTGTGGCTGCAGGAGGGGCTGAGCCCGAGGAGGGTTTGTGTAGAGGCTGCAGGTGCCTGGGGAGCACTGTGCTGCGCAGCACAGAAGTAAGTGCCTGAGTCTGTGGTCTGTGAAGAGGAAATGTGCAGTGAGCTGCGACCTTCTTTAGGGACTGTCGTGGCATTTAATCTTCCATCCTGCTTTGTCCCTGAAGGGATGTAAAACAGGTGGATGAGGTGGCCCCCAGGGTTCTGAAGATACCAATTCACACTCTGTGGGAAAGTGGAAAAATTACACTGAAGCGTGTAGCTGGCTCCCTCCTGGAGACTCAGGGCTGGGGGACTCTGCTCCACATCCACCCCTCGCACACCTGATGAGGAAAGAGAAACTGTCACTGGTGAGGGTCACTGTAACTCCTACTAAACCCTGAAAGTGCCCTCCCCATCCCCATTGATGATGAGAAGGATTAAAAGTCTGCAGGACTTGTCAGCTCCTCTCCCTCCCCCAACAATAGAGCAGCGCCTCATTCCTTCAGGTCCCCTGTGGGGCAGCCCCCACTCACAGCAAAGCTGGGCAAACAAAAGCCCCAGCACAGTGCCTGCTAGCCTCTTCATGATGCTTCCTCTTCTTGTTGGGACATTTTCACTGCAAGACACTTAACAAAACCCCGAGGGAGTGAGTGTCCTAAGTCGTTCCTGCTCCTGCAGCCAATCAGCTCACCAGCAAATCCTGCTCAGGTGACACGGACAGGACACCCCGCCCCCCACCGCAACCCGCTCAGAACGTGCTGGCCAGGGGTAGGGTAGGAAAGAGAAAGACCATTATTTTATGATTTGAGGGACATTTTCTGAGAACATTTAGGAGAAGGCAGACCCTGATTAGGAATTTGGGAGAATTTAGGGAAAAGAAAGCAAAAATTAATTACACAGCCCCATCTTGCTCTCACAGGGCATGGATGCAGTAGGTTCTTCCCTAATGAAACACTGTTTCCCAGAAGAGCTGAGGATGCAGCTTTTGCTTCTCTTATGCACTTCCTTGTGGTTCTGAAAGGTGCTCATGAATCAGCATGATCAGAAGTTGCTTCTATTGGCTGAAACACTCTGCTGTATTAAACAGTATTATTTTTTAAATTTATTTTTTTAAATTAATTTATTTCTAATTGGAGGATAATTGCTTTACACTATTGTGTTGGCTTTTGCCATACAATGATGTGAATCAGCCAGAAATATACATACGTCCCCTCCTTTTGAGTCTTCCCCCCATTCCTCTAGGTTGTCACAGAGCTCTGTATTGAGCTCCCTGCATCATACAGCAACTTCCCACTAGCTCTCTATTTTACATATGGTAAAGCATATGTTTCAATGCCACTCTCTCAATTTTTCCCACTCTCTCCCTCCCTTACTGCGTCCAAAGTCTGTTCTCTATGTCTGTGTCTTGCCCCGTAAATAGGGTCCATCCCCAGATGAACAGATAAAGAAGTTGTCATACTTATATACAATGGAATATTTCTCAGCCGTAAAAAAAACACATTTGAGACAGTTCTAGTGAGGTGGATGAACCTAGAGCCTGTTAAACAGAGTGATGAAAGTCAGAAAGAGAAAAAAAATGTGTATATTAATGCATATATATTTATTCTATAAAAATGGTACTGATGACTTTAAAAGTTATATATATTTATTTTAGACTCAGCCTGCATTGAGAGCAATATTAGTTATCTTAACCACCAGCTAGACATCAAAAATTGAATTGTAATAGTTTTATTTTTATTAAAGTGAAAGTGAATAAATTATTTTTTAATTTCTATTGTAAATACATTTTTAAACTGTTGATTAAAAATGATTAGTTTTGTATTATGCTTTTTAATTTTAGTAGGATATTTTAGAGAAAAATAAGTGCTTTTGAAACAATATGAAGATAATTTTAGTTTGTGATCTTATCTCAGACTCTGTAAATAATATCAATTCTCTGTCAGTAGATTTGGGGGTAAAAGGAATGGAAGATGAAGACCTGTATATTTTCACTGCAGAGAAAGTGAAGTGATCTGCAGACACTGACGTTCAGATGCACAGTTCAAGGATGCTTCAGTAGTAGCAGCACGTAGGCCTAGTTGCTCCAAGGCACATGGGATCTTAGTTCTCCAACAAAGGACCAAACCTGGGTCCCTTGCATTGGCAGGCGGATTCTTTACCACTGAGCCACCAGGGTGAGCTCCATGTGCTACTTGCATGCTAAGTCGCTTCAGTCATGTCTGATTCTTTGCCAGCCTCCTCTGTCCATGGAGTTCTCCAGGGGAGAATACTGGAGTGGGTTGCCATTCCCTCCTCCGAGGGCTCTTCCTGAACCGAGGATTGAACCCGGGTCTCTTGCAGCTCCTGCATTGCAGGTGGGTTCTTCACTGCTGAGCCATGGGGGGCCCCCATGTGCTGCTTAGGGATGATCAAATTGGTGAAAACGCCTTAGAGAGGCAGGGTTTCCAGACCTGCCTAGAAAGAGAAAAATTATTATTCACTTAATTTTTGTTTCTTTCAAAAAACTTCTTGGGAAATATGAGTGTTCTAGACTAGCAACAATAACATTTCAGATCTTTCTCAGAGAGAGTAATTTGTTTCTGGTAAGTGGAAAAGCTATAACACCTCAGAGTCTAGACTTGGCCTTGGATCCACATGAAAGAAGCCTTTGGTACAAGGAGAATTATTTGTATGTTTCCCACTTGTTATGTTGGGACTAGCACACTGAAACCAACATTTTATTGACATGAAAAAGTCATAAAAATTATTAACACCTCTTACTTTATTGCTATGTTAAAATTATGATTCTGACGTTCCTCAAAATTCTTCTTAGATTCTTCAGTAAACTGGGTGCTTATTCCTTGTCCTCTTTTTCTTCTGTTTTTAACCATCTTCTTCCCTTTCCTTTCCCTTCATTTTCCCCATCTCTTACTGTTCTCTGACTCTCCTTCTAGAAGGCTCTAAATTTGCTCTATTGACTGCTCTCCCTACTCTGTCCCCACTTCTTCCCACCAGAGATACTGCACAGGTGCAGCCCCGTCTGTCCCAGTGTGCCTCTCTCAGGGCGCAGTAGTACACAGCGGCGTCTCTCAGGGTGACCTGGGGTAGGACCAAGGTGCTGGACTTTCTGTCTGAAGCTATGTGCAGAGAGGCCATGCTGCGGTTCACTGTACCTCGTAAGCCATGAATGACATACTGTGGACTCTGATTGGGATTTTGCCGATACCAATGTATATAGTCATTTCCACCAATGGTAGAGTGATTACAAGGCAGGTTTACATCCTCTCCTTCAGCACAATCCATGGAGCTGGGTTGGGTGGTCTTAGCATTAATCACAGTCCCTAAAGGGTGAAGAAAATAAAATTATCCCCTGACAACAAATCAGTATAATTCTATGGATCAAGGGCACAACACTCCCCAAACTGTCTGGACCCACCCCCTACTCCAATGTTTTTATCTATGTCCTGAGAAATATTATTGATTCTTATTATATAGGGACCAAAGACAGATGGCAAGAATCTGAGACTCTATAGTTTTTATCCCGGGGTCTTTGGCTCAATAACCCCAGAGAGTTCTTCCAACCTGCTTACTGCTAAGGTCTCTTCTGGATTATGGCTATGCATTAAACCTGTCATATAGAAGTTTGTACTCCCTAGCAAATGCATACATCTGTTCTGAATTCCATTGCTATAATGCTGAATAAAACACAGGGAGAGGAGTAGAGAGTAAATGACCCTTTACGGTTCCTTGGCTTCAAAGTCATCCCTTGTAGACACAGAACACTTACCCAAGGTCAGAAAAACAGTTACTCCAATCACCAGCCTCATACTTCAAGGACAAACCAGGACTGTGGGCTGAGAGTTCAGACTTGTGTCTGCTCCTGGGCTTGTTTCCAGTGAACAGAAGCAACTGCTGCTGTTAGAGACTTACAACCAGTGCAGGTGTCCGTTGCAGTCTGCTGTTGCCAGGATTTGTCAGCCAATGATCAAGCAGTTCCTTGTTTAGGTCTTCCTGCCCTGTTTTAATCATGTCCCCCAAAGAAGGAGAGACATCCCCAACTCACAGGGTGTGTGCTGCCATCCTCTGAGAAGTTTAAAGTCTGACTCTGGAAAAGGAACACCAATCACAGTTGTGTGTCTATCCAGAACCATTGTTCTATCATTTCTTCTTCAAAGACATTTTCTAGTGTTCCATGAAGCTTGTGAAAAACAGTGTTTAATCCCAGAAAACTGTACTGAGCTATGCATTGTAAAGAGATAAAAATTCCCATCCATGTTCTAGCAAGTGTATGTGAGAATTCAAAGTAGGCTGTGATTGCTCTGAGGGACAAGAAATACTAATAACATTGGGACAGAAAGCTAAACATCTTGAGCTAGACATTGGAGCTCAGTGTCCTGAAAAGGTCCTTGGAATCATGAATCTGTCTCCATCTAGGCAGACATTTCTCAATACATCTGTTCTTGACATAGTAACTGATGACACAGATGGTATTCTCCTCATCCTCCTTGAACAATGGTCCTTAATCCTTATGTCCTCTATGCCCGTGTTTGTAGGTGCTCTGTACCAAAGATGCTGAGACAGAGAGACACCAAGGATGCTGAGACAGAGAGAAGAAACAGAAGGGAAAGCAAACTATCTGGGCTGGAGAAGGGTGGAGGTGGGTGATCCTGGCAGAAAAAGAGGACTGAAGAGAAAAGAGCGTAAGGAATCGGGAAGGGAAGAGTTAACCAGGGGTGGGAAATGGGAAAGCAATGTTTAGGGAGGTACATGGAAGAAGTTTAGGCTATAAGGCTATGATTCCCTGAATCCTTGACCACATGAACTCAACAAAGGATTATAAAATCAAGTTGTCTAAAGATGATGAAAATCTTTTTTTTTTTCACTTTTCTGTGGAACATCGATGGAAAGCATAAACTTCCTTTCCTTGATAGCCAGAAAAGACAGCTGTTTTCAAATGACGCAGCCCCCTCTAGTGACTGAATAGACTGAATAAATGAACTGCCGAGCTAAACTCCCACCAGATGTCAACCTTTTGAAACGTTTCTCAGATTAAAAGGTGAATATCCCTGGTGTCTCAGTCGGTAAAGTATCCATGTGCAGTGTAGGCAATGGGGGTTCGATCCCTGGATCAAGAATAGCCTCCTGAAAAGGAAATGTCAACCCACTCCAGTTTTTTCAATGAACCAGAGGATGTTGGCAATTTGATCTCTGGTTCTTTTGCCTTTTCTAAAACCATCTTGAACATCTGGAAGTTCACGGTTCACGTATTACTGAAACCTGGCTTGGAGAATTTTGAGCATTACTTTACTAGCATGTGAAATGAGTGCAATTGTGTGGTAGTTTGAGCATTCTTTGCATTGCTTTTCTTTGAGATCGGAATAAAAACTGACCTTTTCCAGTCCTGCGGCCACTGCAGTTTTCCAAATTTGCTGGCATATTGAGTGCAGCACTTTCACAGCATCATCTTTTAGGATTTGAAATAGCTCAACTGAAATTCCATCACCTCCACTAGCTTTGTTCGTAGTGATGCTTTCTAAGGCCCACTTGACTTCAGATTCCAGGATGTCTGGCTCTAGGTGAGCGTGAGTGATCACATCTTCGTGATTATCCGGGTCATGAAGATCTTTTTAATACAGTTCTTCTGTGTATTCTTACCACCTCTTCTTAATATCTTCTACTTCTGTTTGGTCCATACCATTTCTGTCC
The DNA here is from genome assembly GCF_014754425.2 of Oryx dammah. Lineage (NCBI taxonomy): Eukaryota > Metazoa > Chordata > Mammalia > Artiodactyla > Bovidae > Oryx > Oryx dammah. Next base: position 78,099,846 of record NW_024070210.1, on the reverse strand, counting down.
TTTATTGTGCCCATATTTGCATGAAATGTTCCCTTGGTATCTCTAATTTTCTTGAAGAGATCTCTAGTCTTTCCAATTTTATTGTTTCCTCTATTTCTTTGCACTGATCACTGAGGAAGGCTTACTTATCTCTCCTTGCTATTCTTTGGAACTCTGCATTCAATTGGGTATATCTTTCCTTTTCTCCTGTGCCTTTCACATCTGTTCTTTTCGCAGCTATTTGTAAGGACTCCTCAGACAGCCATTTTGCTTTTTTGCATTTTTCATGGGGATGGTCTTGATCCCTGTCTCCTGTACAATGTCACGAACCTCTGTCCATAGTTCATCAGGCACTATGTCTATCAGATCTAGTCCCTTAAATCTATTTCTCACTTCCACTGTATAGTCATAAGGGATTTGATTTAGGTCATCAAAAAGCAAGAGAGTTCCAGAAAAACATCCATTTCTGCTTTATTGACTATGCCAAAGCCTTTGACTGGGTGGATCACAATAAACTGTGGAAAATTCTGAAAGAGATGGGAATACCAGACCACCTGACTTGCCTCTTGAGAAACCTGTATGCAGCTCAGGAAGCAACAGTTAGAACTGGACATGGAACAACAGACAGGTTCCAAATAGTAAAAGGAGTACGTCAAGGCTGCATATTGTCACCCTGCTTATTTAACGTATATCCAGAATACATCATAAGAAACGCTGGGCTGGAAGAAGCACAAGCTGGAATCAAGATTGCCAGGAAAAATATCAACAACCTCACATATGCAGATGACACCACCCTTATGGTAGAAAGTAAAGAAGAACGAAAGAGCCTCTTGATGAATGTGAAAAAAGAGAGTGAAAAAGTTGGCTTAAAGTTCAACGTTCAGAAAACGAAGATCATGGCATCCAGTCCCATCACTTCATGGCAAATAGATGGGGAAACAGTCGAAACAGTGGCTGACTCTATTTTTCTGGGCTCCAAAATCAGATGGTGATTGCAGCCATGAAATTAAAAGACACTTACTCCTTAGAAGGAAAATTATGACCAACCTAGACAGCATATTAAAAAGCAGAAATATTACTTTGCCAACAAAAGTCCATCTAGTCAAGGCTATGGTTTTTCCAGTGGTCATGTATGGATGTGATAGTTGGACTATAAAGAAAGCTGAGTGCCAAAGAATTGATGCTTTTGAACTGTGGTGTTGGAGAAGACTCTTGAGAGTCCCTTGGACTGCAAGGAGTTCCAACTAGTCCATTCTAAAGGAGATCAGTCCTGGTTGTTCATTGGAAGGACTGATGTTGAAGCTGAAACTCCAATACTTTGGCCACCTGATGGGAAGAGCTGACTTATTTGAAAAGACCCTGATGCTGGGAAAGATTGAGGGCAGGAGGAGAAGGGGACGACAGAGGATGAGATGGTTGGATGGCATCACCAACTCGATGGACATAGGTTTGGGTGGGCTCTGGTAGTTGGTGATGGACAGGGAGGCCTGGTGTGCTGTGGTTCATGGGGTTGCAAAGAGCCGGACACGACTAAGCGACTGAACTGAACTGAACTGAACTGAACCCACTCCAGTATCCTGCCTGGGTAAATCCATGCACAGAAGAGTCTGGTGGGCTACAGTCCATGGTGTCCCAAGAGTTGGACACGACTGAGATACACACATCTTAGTTGCATGACCTCTGTATTCATCTGTGTTTTCTTAGTTCTATACCACTCCACAGATTGTTTTCATTTTTTCTGGCTCCTTTCTTTGTCACACACCCTCCGTTGTTGGCTTCTTTGTAGTTTTCCTTTTGTCTTTTATTGTCCCATATTTAAAGTTTACTCAGTGTTTATAAAGAGAGGTTGGTACACATAAAGCACTCAAGAGTTATCTGTTTTCTGAATGAGTAGGTGAGTTGTTATTCATGAACTTAGTGAAAGAAGTTATGCTGAACAACTCTTGAAATTATTCCAGAAGCAATCTTTCAATACTATGGCAGTCAAGTTAAAAAAAAAGACTCCAACAGGATAAATAGAGGGTTATATTCATGGACAAAATTCAAGAACAGGTAACAAACATCACAAGTCTAGGATGGAGGAAAATTAAACTGAAGATATGGGGATAAATATTATTCCCATATAAATATTTAACAAATATTCATAAATATTCTTTGATAGTCTGTTATGTGGTGGATCACACACACACAAGTCAACACCTACTACTACTGAAAATATAGGAACTAAAAATGAACTAATTTAAGCTATGTAGGAATATATTATTTTACTATATTAGCAAAAGTTAGGAAAAAAACAAATGTTTTTGTTTCTTGGTTTCTTTGACTTTATTTTTTAGAAGACTGTACGAAATGAAACATTTCAAAGTGACATTTTAAATAATAATGAAAACCAAAAAAAAAAAAAAAAGGAAACCAAAATATGGAGAATCTAAAAATACGTTTTTTAGCCTATTGGCTCTTTTCAGAATTTTTAATTTTAGAAGATTATATCTTGACCATATGAGGTGAAATGATCTTTCTTTGCTTGATGAAAACCAAAATAATGTACTTAATTTATTTTTAAAAAACCAAGAGACTTTGATGAAAGTCTAATGTCTCTGCATGATGAATACTCCCAACAATCCAAAAATAAAAGAGAAATTCCCAAATCTAATAAAGGGTATCAATGAAAATATCACAGTCAATATTACTCCCTGCAGGATCACAAACAAGACAGGTACTTCTATTTACTACTTCTATTCACTGTCCTAATGGAAGGCCTGGGATCAAACCGGGGAAGGAAATAAGATATATTAAATTTGAAAAGGAGAAGCAGAACTATTTTAATTTACAGATCATAAGTTTATACATGTAGAAAATACAAAGTACCTCTAAACAAGCTGTTTAAGAGCTAAAACCTATTAGTGCATTGAAACAGTCACCAAACACAAAAATCAATTTTATTTCTAGATTCTAGCAACAGCATTAGAAAATGCAATTAAAATGTCATTTATCGAATGCTTGGGAACTAATTTAATATAAGGTATGCAAGACCTTTTATTGATTCCTCTCCAATAACTCTAAAATAGTTTTGATTTGAGAGATAAAAATCACATAGGAGATGAGAAATGTCCTCACTTCTGAGGTCTGGGGTAACTAACATAAATCATGGCCTGGTACTCAGTGGTGACCAGTCCTTGCCACCTACAGACATTAATGTCAGGAAAGACGATTTCCTAAGGCTGCTCGATGAAATAATGTTTTCAAAACCTCAAACAAGAGATTGGTACCAGCTGTTTGGCTGTTGAACTAAATCTGTTCTCATATTGACAGGTATCCTAGCTCTGTTCTGGCTATTTCAGAACAGAAATAATTTCTTGCATAATTAATTCCCTGTATCCACATTTTTCTTAACCCCATTAGTCATAGCTCTGGATTTGATGCTGGGCATTTAGGTCAATTAAGATAAAAAAGCTTTACGAAATAAAAGATAAAATTGTTATAAGTAGCCTTGCTTTCCAGGTGGCTCAGTGGTAGAGTCTGCCTGCCAACCAGGTGGACTATTTTTATTTACACATCATACGTTTGTACCTGTAGAAAATACTCCTGCATTGGGAAGATCCCCTAGAGAAGGGAGGGCCAACCCACTCCAGTATTCTTGCCTGGGAAATCCCATGGACAGGGGAGCCTGGGGGCTACAGTCCCTGGGGTCGCGAAGAGCTGGACACGACAGAGACTAAACAACAGCAGCAATGCAAGCCTCCACAGCAGTCTCAGCATTAACGAAGGGAATCAGAGAGGACCTAGATTACTGGAAGAAATCAGAGAGGACAAATAGAGAGGCTGTGGAGCCAAAGACTCCACATGTTAAGATGTCAGTTGTCCTAAATGAATTCATAAATTCAACACAATCCCAATCAAATTACCTCAATCTCCTGTGGTAGAAGCTATTCTATACCTTATGTGGAAGTGCAAAGACCTAGAATAAGCCTTGAATAAGACAAAGAAAACATGACTTGCCTTTCCAGATTTCAAAATGTGTATCAAGCCCCAGTAATTAAGATAGAATGGTCTATTGGTATGAGGATAAAATAAAAAAGTCAATAAACAGAATCAAGTCCAAAAAGAGGTCATAATACATGTGCCATCAATTTTTTTTCTCTAAAAATGCCTATGCTGCTCCACTGGGGGAAAATTGGTCTTTCTAGGATAATAGCTAGAATAATTGGCTATTTTTATTTTTTGGAAGTAGCAGTGTTTTGTAGCTTTCTGTGTATAAGTTCTGTACATGTTTTCTTAGATTAATGCCTAAGGATTTAGGGTTTTTCTTGAGCCATTGTAGATAGTATTATATTTTTAATTTAGGTATCCACATGTTTACTGATAGTATATAAAAATGAATTTTATTTTGTGTGTTTACCTAATATGTCCTGAAACCTTCTGAACCCACTTACTAGTTGTAGGAGTTTTGGAGGGTATATTCTTTGGGATTTTCTACATAGATAGAAAATAGTGGTAATTTGACTGCCTTTCTGGCTTAAAAGATTGTTTATATATTATTTGCTTTACTTCCCTGACTACAATGTCCAGCACTGTGCTGAAGGAGAGTGATTAAAGTGGGTATTCTCCCTTTGTTCCCTTCCTTAGGAACAGACAACTCTGTGGGTTCCAGTTGTCCTCATAGTTCAAGTATGACTTTATGTGTCACAGTTTGTCCATTCTTTTGTCCCCATCAGACTTTCCTTTACAAATGTTACCCTCAGTTCAGTTTTGTTCAGTTCAGTTGCTCAGTTGTGTCCGACTCTTTGCGACCCCATGGACTGCAGTATGCCAGACTTCCCTGTCCATCGCCAACTCCCAGAGCTTACTCAAACTCATGTCCATTGAGTCAGTGATGCCATCCAACCATCTCATCCTCTTTCGTTCCCTTCTCCTTCCACCTTCAATCTTTCCCAATTTCAGGGTCTTTTCCAAAGAGTCAGTTCTTCGCACCATGTGGCCAAAGTATTGGAATTTCAGCTTCAGCATCAGTCCTTCCAATGAATATTCAGGACTGATTTCCTTTAGGATGGACAGGTTGAATCTCCTTGCAGTCCAAGGGACTCTCAAGAGTCTTATCCAACACCACAGTTCAAAAGCATCAATGTTACTCTAAGCTGACTTAAAGTGAATTCAGGCTCAACGCCAGATATGAAGATAACAACTTTGTACAGACTCGTCCACCAGCTCTAGCCATTGCCTGAGTTCTAATCCCTAGAACTAATCTCTTATTCTACATCACTCGTGGTTCTGCTTTTCTGATTGTGCCCTGACACAAAGTCTAAGAGGAAACGATTAAGGAAATAGTTTTGATGGTGATTCCACACAACTAGACCCAGTTTTGTGATGAAGTAAAACTGCCAGTTTAAAATATTATGGGGCAAGTTTTCAAATTTAGACAACTTTACACATGTTCTGTACAGTTGATTTAAAGTCAAAAATTCAAGAGGAGAATATAGTAGTAGAAAATTACTCTGGACACCTGTTTCCAAATAACGTAGAAGGTGCCTTTAACTGGAACTAAATCTTCTGATCCAGACCACAACTTAAATAACCACAGGACTATCATTTCTTGTCTGGGGTCTGCGGGTGTGCATTTCAGCGGGGGTCCTGCAGCAGAGGGGCTCTCTCTTACTAAGCTCCAGGGTTTTTGTACAGCTTTTCCTATCACTTCAAGCACTGTGAGGCAGAGAGAGCACAGAAGTACTTTGCAGAGTCTTCCAGTTGTAAGGCTGAAATGGTGAGGTTGATGGATTTATCTGCTTTCTTAAAGTTTACAGAGTAGCGGTCTTTCCTTGCATTTGTCATTCCTGAACCCTGATGAATAACGTAAGTCATCTGTCCACTGGGAAGTTTCTTGTACCAATAAAGGTGGTAAGTGCTCCAACTTGTTTCATACCAACAATTCAGGGTGACTGACTGCCCCACTTGGCTGGATACATCTGACTGGTCTTGAGTAACTTTCTGGGCCACACCAGATCCTGTGGGAAAAAAATCAGAAAACAAAGATGAAGCAATGAATAAAATAGTGTAGGAGTTATTTAGGATCCAAAGACAAAAAATTGAAATCCTAAGACGCTTGCTTTACTCCAACCCTCCTTTCCTCCCCAAGTCCCTGTGAAGCTCCACGTGCCTGTGTGCAGTTCTTTCACCCTGAACACACACACTCATGTTTGGAAGCATCCTTACCAGAGAAGGTGAAGGCCAGGAGCACCCAGAGCAGACTGGAGAGCTGCATGAGGCATGGATTCCCCTGCACAAATGTGCTCAGTTCTGCCTCAAGCTGAGAGTTCAGTGTCTTTGAGTGCCTGGCAGCACATATACACACTACCCGGTACCCGTGTGACTCCCCGGAACAGGAAGTGGGGGTTGTCATGTGCATAGACCACATGGTCTGTGCATGCATGGGAAAAAGTCTGGCTCACCACAAACCTTTACTTTGTCTGCTTGTCTTTCCCTAGTCATTAAGTTAGGCAGATCCTGAAAGAAGGCATGAAAAAAAGCAATCAGTGTTAAAATTTGAGTGGAGGAGAACTGAATATTAAGCAAGTTGACATACATTGATAATTATTCAGCAAAATAGTTTTGCCATCCTATTTAAGATATAATTTACTATAGCCTATGAAACTTTCTGCAATCTACTAACAGGTCATTCATTTAGCCTATTCTTACTTTTCTCCATCCAGAATGTAATGACTCTTTTAAAAAACTTGCAAAAAAATAAAAATAAAAATAAAAAATAAAAAACTTGCAGATCTTAGGCTTCTTGGTGAATGGAACTTTTATTCAAAATCATTAATATATCTCTGTCTTTGTATTGAGTTTTGTGACTCTATTTAAGTTTCTCAATAAACAAAATTACTTCACCATGAAATGACCAAAAAAAAAAAAAATCAGTCCATTTGACTTTCAGAGTCTATTCAGTTTTAAATTTTGAATGAAATTATACAGGAATAAAATATTCTTTTGAAATTTGAAATTGAGTCTTATTTATTAGACTTTGAGGAAGATCAGGATATTCAGTCCTCTCCCCTCCACAAGTAGAATTGCATTTATTAGACTGTGAGTCCTGGAATTGTCCTGATGTCACATTTTTATGTCATTGGTCCAGTGTTCAGTCTCACTTGTTAGTGGCTCGTTATTTTTCTCTTTGTAAAATAAATTCAAAATAACTATGCCAGATCTTTCTGTGACATAATGCTGTAGTGTTCTCCTACAAAACTTGGTATCTACAGGTTTAAAACACTTTTCCGTTGTTGCTCACTCACTAAGTTGTGTCCAAACTTTGTGACTCCATGGACTGCAGCACCCCAGGCTACACTGTACTTCAGTATCTCCCAAAGTTGCTCTAATTCATGTCCATTGAGTCAATGATGCTATCTGTCCACCTCATCCTCTGCTGCTCCTTTCTCCTTTTGCCTTCAATCTTTCCCAGCATCAGAGTTTTTCCAAAGAGTTGGCTCTTCACATCAGGTGGCCAAAGTATTGGAGCTTCAGCTTCAGCATCAGTCCTTCCAGTGAATATTCACGGTTGATTCTATTAGGACTGACTGGTTTGTCCTCCTTGCAGCCCAAGGGACTCTCAAGAGCTTTCTCCAGCCCCACAATTCAAAAGCATCAATTCTTCAGCATTCAGCCTTATTTATGGTCCAACTCTCACACCACACATGACAACTGGAAAAACCATAGCTTTGATTATACAGACCTTTGTCAGCAAAGTGATGTGTCTGCTTTTTAATATGCCATCTTAAGCTTCTTGGGGGTACAAATGTTTAAGAACCTGCCTGCAAATGCAGGAGACATAAGAGATGTGGGTTTGATCCCTGGGTCAGGAAGATTGCCTGGAGGAGGGCATGGCAACCCACTCCATTATTCTTGCCTGGAAAATCTCATGGACAGAGGAGCCTGAAGGGCTACGGTTCATAGGGATGTGGAGCTGGACACGACTGAAGAGACTTAGCCCACCTCCAAGGTTTGTCATATCTTTTCTTCCAAGGAGCAAGCATCTTTCAATTTCATGGCTTCAGTCACCACCCTTAGGGATTTTGGAGCCCAAGAAAGTAACATCTGTCATTACTTCTACTTTTCCCCTTCTATTTGCCATGAAGTGATGGGACCAGATGCCATGATCTTAGATTTCTGAATGTTGAGTTTCAAGCCAGTTTTTTCACTCTCTTCTTTCACACTCATCAAGAGGCTCTTTAGTTCCTCTTCACTTTCTCCCATTAGAGTGGTATCATCTGCATCTGAGGTTTTTTGATATTTCTCCCAGCAATCTTGATTCCAGCTTGTGATTCATCCAGCCCAGCATTTCACATGTTATACTCCGCATATAAGTTAAATAAGAGGACTGGACAATACAACCTTGACATACTCCTTTCCCAGTTTGGAACCAGTCGGTTGTTCCATGTCCAGTTCTAACTGTTGCTTCTTGACCTGCATACAGGTTTTTCGGGAGACAAGTAAGGTGGGTTGGTATTTCCATTTCCTTAAGAATTTTCCGGTTTGTTGTTTTCCACACAAAGTTTTTAGTGTAGTCAATGAAACAGAAGTAGATGTTTTTCTGGAATTCCTTTGCTTTCTCCATGATCCCATGAATGTTGGCAATTTGATCTCCGGTTCCTCTGCCTCTTTGAAACTCAGCTTGTACATCTGGAAGTTCTTGGTTCACATACTGCTGAAGGCTAACTGAAGGATTTTAAGCATAATCTTACTAGCATGTGAAATGAGCTCAATTGCATAATAATTTGAACAATCTTTGGTATTGCCCTTCTTGGGACTGGAATTAAAACTGACCTTTTCCAGTCCTGTTCAAACACTTAGTATATGTCAATACCACAGAACTTGACTGAAGTTTTATATACTGTACATGATCACGAAGTATGTATCTCTCAATCTTCCACTTGGTTTCATCATTTTAATAGATGAATTCATTTAAAAGAACCAAAAGCAAACAAACAAGTAGAAAAGGAAGTATAGACACAGTCTACAAAACAGTGCCAGTTCTTAGAATTTAAGGTCAAAAGAACTCATTAATGAGTGATGCAGAGAGGTGAGTTTATATGACTTTGAACCATCTATTCTTCTGTCCCATATGAACTCTGAGTGAGAGGCAGCTGATGTCCTGGTTTCTAATTATTTACAAGGAAGCAAGGGAGACCACAGATGCCCAGAGCAGTCTGGGGAACAGCAAGATAATACATGTATTATAGGTATCAGTATATTATATTTATCACATGTTTTATATCCACCTTTTTATGCATAGTTGTGAAATTGATCATATTTGTAAATTCTTATTACCACCACTGAAATTAAGATACAGAACCATTCCATCACCCTAAAGAACTTGCTTTGCCAACCATCCCCACCTATGCAACCCTTGAAAACTGCTGATGCCTTGGTTTCCAATCATTTGTGACTAGGCAGAAGAGACCACAAAGGCCCACAACAGCCTGGGGAGCAGCTTGATATTCTAAAGTATATATGCTGATATAATAATTACATATACATACCAGCAAATTGATATTGCTAAAATTTTATTAAAATACAGATTGTGATCTGACACCTCAGTTTTATATGCACTCTGGGTTTGATGCATAGCTGTGTGAAACTTTATCACATGTATAGGCTCTTGTTACCACCATTAAAATCATGACATTGAATTATTCTTTCTCTCTAAAGAAACCTTCTTTGCACACCTTCCTGAGGCCTGAAATTCTTTACAATTCAGGTCACTACTGATCTCCTTTCATCTCCGTATTTTGTCTTGTTGAGACTGTTGTATAAGTAGAATCACACTATGTATACAATCATAATAATCCAGTAAGTGTAATCATACACCATGTAGCCTCTGAGATTGATTTTTTTTTTTACTCAGCATAACATCCTGAGATCCATCTAGACTATTGCATATATCAATAATCTTTTCTTTTTAATCACTACAGACTGTCCCCAACTTAATCAAGGATAATTCAATTTAGGATTTAGTGGTATGCATTCAGTAGAAACCATACTTGGAATATTGAAATTTTATCTTTTTCTGGGCTAGCAATATGCAGTATGAGATTTCCTGGTGATTCTGGGTAGCAGCAGTGAGCAGAGCTCCTGGCCAGCCTCAAAATCATGAGTGTAAATAACCAACACATTTATGGCCATTTCATACCCATATAACCATTCTGATTTTCATTTTCAGTATAGTACTCAACACATTCATAAGATTTTCATCATTTTAGTATAAAATAGACTGTGTGAGACAATTTTTTCCCAACTGTAGGCTAATGTAAGTATTGGCCACATTTAAGGGTGGCTACTGCTTCCCTGATAGCTGAGTTGGTAAAGAATTTGCTGCAAAGCAGGAGACCCTGGTTTGATTCCTGAATTAGGAAGTTCCTCTGGATAAGGGACAGGCTACGCACTCCAGTATTCTTGGGTTTCCTTTGTGGCTCAGCTGGTTAAGAATCCACCTGCAATGCAGGAGACCTGTGTTTGATCCCTGGATTGGGAAGATGCCCTGGAGAAGGGAAAGGCTACCCACTCCTTAGTCTGGCCTGGAGAATTCCATAGACAGTCCATAGGGTTGCAAAGAGTTGGACACGACTGAGCAACTTTCACTTTCAAGAGAAGCTAGGTTAAATATATTACATGGGTTATCATTTTTAAAATTTTAATTTATTGTTTTTGAAGTATAGTTTCTTTACAGTGTTAGTTTCTGCAATGCAGCAAAGAAAATCTGTTATACATGTATACATTTATCTCCACTCTTTTTTAGATTTCCTTCCCATATTAAATGAACTTTTGACTTACTATTGTTTTAACTTAAAATGATTTATTGCAAAATAACCCTTTTGAAGTTGAGGAAGATGTATAAATAGTATTTCATTGTGTAAATGTACTACAGGATATTTATCTGTTCATTCAATGAAGATCACTGGTTAATTTCCAGTACTGATGTACATATTTTTGTGTGAACATAAAGTTATCCTTTCTCAAGCATAAATACCCAGGAGTATGATTGCTGGGTTGTTCAGTAAGTGAATATTTAAGTTTATGTGAAACTCTTGGATTGTTTTCCAGAATGACTGGGCCATTCACCCACCAGCAACGCATGAGTGATCTGATTTCTCTGCTTCCTTGCCAGAACTTGGTATTGTCAGTAATTTTCATGTTAGCCCTTATGATAGGTGTGAAGTGGTTTCTGTTTGTAATTTTAATTTGCATTTCCCTAATATAATTCTAGGGGTATATTCTTTGGATTTTCTACATAGATTATCATGTTATCAGCAAATAGTGGCAGTTTTACTTCTTCTTTCAACTCTATTAGATTGTTACATCTTCTTTCTTTATTGCACTGGTTCCAACATCTAGCACTGTACTGAAGGAGTGATGAGAATGGACACTCTGGTTTTGTTCTCTTTATTAGAGAAAATCATAGTCTTTTACTAGTAAGAATACCATTAGCCATTGAGGAGATTCCCCACTATTCTTGTGTTGCTCAGAGTTTTCACCATAACTGACTACTGAATTTTTGCAAATCCTTTTCTTCTGACTAGATTAGTATGATGGTATGATTCTTAATTTCTACTCTGTTAATATGGTGAAATCTATCCATGGATTTTCAATATTAAAGTGTCTTGCACACTTGAAGGAAGTTACATTTGTGCTTGGTATATTGTTCATTTTATATATCAGTGAATTTTACTTGCTAAAATATTTTCAGAAATTTGTGTCTATCTTCAAGATAAAAAATATTTCCCTATAGTTTTTGGTTCTTTATGGTCTTTGTCTGATTTGGGTATCAGGGTAATATTGGCCTCATAAAATGAGTGAAGAATTATTTTCTTTCTATTTTCTGCAAGAAAATGTGTACAATTCAATGTTTGACAGAATTCTTCAGTGACACTGAGTCTGGGGATTTTCTTTATTAAAACTTCAATTTCATGCGTGGTGGATTCATGTCAATCTATGCCAAAACCAATACAGAATTGTAAAGTAAAAATTAAAAATAAATAAATAAATAAATTAAAAAAAAAACAAAAACTTCAATTTCTTCATAGACATCATGAATTCAGCTAGCTATCTCTGGCCCCTCCTCGAGGAGAGATGAGGAGGAATGACCCACAATGAGGTTTGGGGACAGACAGCAGGTGCTTCCAGAGCACTGTGCCTCTGCACAGAAGTAGGTTCCTGCATCTGAGAGCTGGGCAGCCATGAGGTGCAGAGAGCTGTGCTGTCTGGACTCTCCAAGCCGACCTGTCCGTCTCCACTGCGTCTTCCCTTCTCCACCCTTAGCTAATATCATCAAGAAGACAGGGCTTCCCCCAGGCCTCTGCTTATACCACTAGCTGCTTAAAATGCTTGAGGAATTGCAGTATGTGGTGAAGTTCTCTCCTTCTTGCAGAAGCAAGAATTCAGGAAATGCTTTATCTGTTGTCCATTCATTTCTGTTCAGAAAAGCAATGAGAAGTAACAAAAAAAGTCTGATTAGATGTTGATTCTCTCAGCTGTAATGGTCTCTTTCATTCTTCTTGTGTATTTTCTCCTTCTTTTTATGTCTCCTTCCCCAACTCCTTCTATCTCCCACATTTTAGTTTTTATGTTTTTCTCAACATCCTGCTCTCAGTCAGAAAATCCCACTCCTACAGTTGCCTGTAGATAAGATTCCTCTGTGCTGAATTTTCTGGGAGGAATCAAACTCACGTGATGTTTGTATCCATAAGATCAATACTGGTGCTAACAGTAGCATCTCCCTTTTCTTCCTCTTCAGAAAGAGTTGCTGAATCTGCCTGCTCCTAAAAGGGTTTCCCTTGTATCAGCTTCTTCCAGACCTATAGAAATGTAGTCTATACTGCCTTTTGGAAAGAAAATAGAAAGGAGTGACTACAATTTGAGACAGCCAATCAGACTTACTACCTTATTACCCACCCATCTTCCCCAGGGAGTGTGTATATATACATATATATGTTATTGTTGTTCAGTTGCTAAGTCGTGTCCAATTCTTTGTGACTCTGTTTGCAGATGCTGCCCCCCTGTGACTGGATCAAAAATTGCTGATCCAGTAATACTTAGTAAATAGTGGTTACTCAAACATTTGTTGAATGATAAATAAATGTATATGTTTGCATATGTGAAAATTTGAATGTAAATGTCCTAAACAGCAATTTGAAAGTGCCCTTCCATGAATGTAAACAGTCAGGAGTTGCTTGTAGCTATTTAGAAATGTTACCTTTTGAAAACTGTGTGAGACTCAGTAGCCCTGTTTCTCCTATAACAGATCATCACGAATTCAATGGCTCCAAAAACCAAGAATCGGTTCCCTTCAACCTGGAGGGCAGAGGTCTGACAACAAGGTGTCAGCAGGAACATACTCCTTCCAAATGTTCTAGGAGAGACTCCTCCCTTGCCTCTTCTGGCTTCTGGTGGCTCCATGTGGTCCTTTGTTTGTGACTGTATACCTCCAGCCTCCTCTTCCATCGAGAAGACCTCACAAGGACTTCCTGGTGAGGAAGGACACGCTTCTCACCTGTGTGTCTCTTAAAAGGACACTTGTCACTGGATTGAGGCCCCACCAAGACAATCCAGTATGATTGGACTTTGATATCCTTTGCTTAATTACATTTGAAAAGGTTCTTTGTTAAATTTAAGTTCACACTCACAGTTTCCGTGGGTTAGGATGTGAATGTATCTTTCGGGGCCCACCCTCCAACACACTATAGGGTCCTTAATGTCTTTGAAGTGTTGCCATGTAATTATACAAACAGTAGAAATCTCAAAACTTCTTTAAGGTCAGAAGTGAATCTGAATCTGAATTACTTTATATACAGAAACAGAAAGACAAGCAGGTTTAGGATGTAATGGAAAAGGAAAATCCCATGAGTTAACAAAGCTCTTTGAAATGCACATCACTGGGATAACTTTTCCTTTTCAGGCATGTTGGGTTTGAATTCCAAATGAAGACAAATCTAGGAATGCTCTGTTGGGGAAGGCTCCACTCCCACGCTAAAAGAGCAAGGGGGTCTGGAGCAGCACTCGGGGATGTTTTCAAAGTTCCCTCGTCTTCATGCAGATCAGGAGCCCTGCCGCAGTTTACACAAAATAATGTAAACCAAGACAGAAGAGTCACGCACTGGAGAAGGTTGCCCTTTCCCAACTCACACCATCGTATTTTCTATAGCCTATCTCTGGGTCTTGTGCTGTGAAGGAGATATTTGCTAAATGAAAAGAAGAGAACTTGACCGTGCTTTGGTTTATGGACTAAAAGGAATCTCTTCATGCCTCGTAGGAAACAGTTTGAATGAATATAAATATAAGATGGCCCTCAGTAGCAAATATTCCTGTCAAACCAACTTAAGAGGGGACCAGATCCAAGAATATTTGTAATTAAATGTTAGCAATATTATCCTCTGAGATTTCACATAAGAAGTAATGTTGCTTGAACTGGGCTTTAAAGGTTGAGTACATATAAGTGTTTTAAACAAGTACTTGGGAAAAACCATTCTGACCAAAGAGGACAGTATCTGCAAAGGTTCAGATTAAGGAAAGAGCTTAATACTAGCATAAATGGTTTTATTTTAAAGTGGCTTTTGTACATCTAGAATATGTGGCAGAAAAGGGTGAATGAGAAAACTAGAAGTAATTCAGGGAAAAATTGTACATTGCCTTGTAATTCTTAATATAACATTTGATCTTTACTATTTCTGATGGTTCCTCATTATCCAAAGATGAGCAGGAAGCAAACTAATTATATGAATTATATGTATATAATATATATAATATACACACATATATATACATATATATATGTTATTGTTGTTCAGTTGCTAAGTCGTGTCCAATTCTTTGGGACCCTGTGAACTGCAGCACACCAGGCTCTTCTGTCCATGGGATTTCCCAGGCAAGAATACTGGAGTGGGTTGCCATTTTCTTCTCCAATACATACAGACACATATATAATATATACATAATACCTCTTTGGTCATGTAGAAGTCAGATTCAAAGAGTTAAGAGTAAAGGCAGGAAGAGAGTTAAGAGGCCCTTGCAGTTATCCAAGTGAGAGGTGCTAAATGCTTGGATTAGGGGAGCTGCAAGGAGTGCAGAGATGAGGAAGTGGATGTGGGTGCTATTTGAGAGGTAAACTGACCTGACCTTGATGATTATTAAGTCTATGTGCTTCATTAGCGCTCTGGTACCAGTTTGCCATTTGGAACATGTTTATTCTATCAGCTCGTGTGGAAACTAGTGGCCAAAGTTGCACACTAGTCACTCAGTCATGTCCAATTCTTTGTGATCCCATGGACTATAGCCCACCAGGCTCCTCTGCCCATGGAATTATCCAGGCAAGAATACTGGAATGGGTAGCCATTTCCTTCTCCAGGGTATCTTCCTGGCTCAGGGATTGAACACGGCTCTCCTGCATTGTGGGCAGATTCTTTATCATTGAGCCATCAGAGAAGCCCAATATGGTATTAAACTGTGGGTTATTTGGAAATCTGCAAAATGAGCACAGGACCAGAAAATTGATCAGCCTCATATACCTGGAAATTATTAAGTAAGAAACTCAGATTCTGGAGTTCAGTTACTTATTCATTATCACAGTTACAATATAAACTAGGGGAGAAACCAAGTTTAGTAGTGAATTTCCCCTATCAATACTTCTTCCAGATATCAAAGCAATTTTTAAAAATGCAAACAGCCACATAGTAAAGAAATGACATACAGATGTCCATGTAGTGGAAAGTTTGAACTAAAGCAAAACCAAAATCTCCAATGAGTTAAATGAGACAGAACTGACTGTTCTGGTATAAAACATGCAGACTTCCATGCCAGATGTGTGAGACAGCATATCCCCATATTACATTCATGCACATACGGAAATACCAAAAAGACTAGCTCTTAGGATGTGGCAACAGTGAAGGGTAAATATTACCCAGGAATAACCATATTACTTTAGACAGGTTTGAAAACTATCTAGTTTACTTGGAATCACAGGAAAAGAGGAGCCTAGGAATTGGAACCAATGATATGGCCAGTATACTGGTGGTAGTGGAGACTAGTGATGTTTAGGAACAGTCCAGTTAGCTGAGGGAGCTACAGTGACTGAAATGCCTGTTTATCTACGTCTGCATTTCCCCCTGATTACTGAAAACACTGTCATTCATCGAATTTCCCTTTTCCTCCCGACAATGGCTCTTCCTCAACACTGGTCCCAGAGCAGCAGCAGGCACGGGTTTGGGTATGGGCTGCAGGGGGCTTAGTGGCACTGTGTGGAGGCACAGAGGTACATGGCTGAGTCTTCAGGCTGGGATCCTCTGACGTAGCTCTCCTTAGTATTCAGTGTGACTCTCACTCGTCCTTGCTTCTTTTCACCCCCATTTACACTTATTACAAACAGGTTCTTGGGGCCCTTTGCAGGTTCCCATCTGTACCAGTGTAAAGCATAGAAAGAGCTGGAAGGGAAACTGCAGGTGAAATTGGTGCTCTCTCCTTCCTGAACCCACAGCAAGGGAGGACGCTGTTCCACAGTCAAGAGGCTGCTCAGTCCTGTGCAGAAAGACAAGGTCACACATAGAAACTGATTTCTCTACAGAGTGTTCATTGCCTTCACACATTCCCAAATATTAGAATCTTGAGGTGCCTGACTGCATCTCCCTCCTTCCCCATCACCACCCAGACTGTTCAGAATGTCTTCAGCAGCCCCAGGACTTACGGCCAAGATGAAGCCACAGGATCAGCCATGAGGCTGGCAAAGCGTTCCTCTCCATTTATCCTGATCAAGTATCCTCAGCAGAGGAACGTTCTGCAGCCTAGATGTGTGAAACATGCTGCTTCAGAAAATAGGTTTCTGTACCTGGTTGCCCAACCAATCGGAGACAAGACCACATACATGTGCTAGAAACACACCAACCATTTCTGCCCTAGAATCAGTTGCCTGTGCTTCAAAATGAGGGATCAAACACTGCTTTCTTGAGACCTACTTCACAAACATTGAGATGAGCTCACTACACAAAGAGAACTGACAACCATTTAGAAGTAGGCTGCTTAATCATGGACTGCTACTATTCAACTGGAGAGAGTGGGATGGTAGTATGTGACATGAATCCTGCTTTGGTTAAGAATGTTTATATGTATTTTAAACAAAATTTTTAAAGCTTTCAGATCCCCCAAATAGAAATGTTCACACATAATGTGCTAAATTTTCTTTTGCTTCATGTATATTATGCTAATATGAAAGTCACACAATAGTGTGAGTATTATTTCTAATTTACAAATAACAAATACTGAAGCTCAAAGAGTTTGGGTGATTAACTGAAGGTGAAATCACAGGTAATGGGCATAGTAAGAATTAGAACACTTATCTATCTAGTATGGAGCCTATGGTGTTTGGAATCTGTCATGCCCCTATGTTTGTGATATTCTGTAAATATTTTAAATGTCAGAATAATATATTTTAAAAATGATAGGAGTCTTCTTGTTGATTTGCTTTCTTTTTATAAAATTTTTTCTTGATGTCAATCATTTGTAACATCTTTATTGAATTTATTATAATATTACTTCTTTTCTTTATGGGTTTGTTTTTTGGGGACAAGGGATATGGGATCTTAGCTCCCTGAGCAAGTATCAAACCAGCATAGCACCCACTGCATTGGATAAGCACTTTAAAGACAATAAGATACTGTATTAAGATAGAGAGTTACTCTTGGAATAAGGAAAAGCCTGTGCTCTAAGTAAGGTATGGAGGGAGGGCTCCACTCTGACACTTACTCTGCAACACCAAGCAAGGTATTGAACCTCTCTCATGTTCAATTTCCATTTCTGTGAATAGTCAGTATCCTGCTGGGCACTGGGCTCACATTGGCATTCATCATCTCATTCACTTCTCCTAACAACCCTGCATGGTAGATTCTATCAATATCCACATTGCAGATATGAGGAAACTGAAGCATAAAAATAATTAAGTGACACCCCCAAGATCACTCAACTAATGAGTGATAGATCTAGGAACATAATCCAAGTCTTCCATCTCAAGCACTGTTACGTTGCCTCCCTAAAGTAGCGTGGACCCAACCTTGAAGGGTTAGGATAAGAAGTGAGTGAGAACACACCTGAAGATCACCTCGCACAACACTTTCCCTAGCATAGGCACTCAGTCACAGGCAATGCACAGAACGCTGAGGATTTGGGAGCCAAACTCTCAAATTGCAAAAGGAGGCTATCCACAAGAGAGAGCTTAATATTTTTTGAGGTATATTTGGCAGTTTAAATGGTATATTTCATGTATTTTTATAAGTTTCCATGGTCTATCATGTTCATTCTGTTCAGGGAAAATCAGTTCATTAGGGTGTTATATTGAGAGATTGAGATGTTGTTGTTGGAATGAATATACCCAGCAGTGTTTGCTATGATTGCTTATTTTTTTCCTCATTTTTGAGTCTTGCTCCTATTCTCAGAATATTTCTATACTATTCTACAAGAAAGGACAAAGCAGTAGAAACTATTTCACTTACCAGAAGAAGAAGGAAAAAATAAAAACCAAAACAACCCTTTGTGCACTGACTCTGAGCTTCCTTCCTGAGGCAGCCTATTTCTTCCCAGTCAAATCACCACATGCAAGACGTTACAGGAAACATGAAGACACTTTTTGGCCAACCCAATATCTGTCATTTGAAGTCAATTATTCTCAACATTCAGAAAACTAAGATCATGGCATCTGGTCTCATCACTTCATGGGAAATAGATGGGGAAACAGTGGAAACAATGTCAGAATTTATTTTTTGGGGCTCCAAAATCACAGCAGATGGTGATTGCAGCCATGAAATTAAAAGACGCTTACTCCTTGGAAGGAAAGTTATGACCAAACTGGATGGCATATTCAAAAGCAGAAACATTACTTTGCTAACAAAGGTCCGTCTAGTTAAGGCTATGGTTTTTCCAGTGGTCATGTATGGATGTGAGAGTTAGACTGTGAAGAAAGCTGAGCACCGAAGAATTGATGCTTTTGAACTGTGGTGTTGGAGAAGACTCTTGAGAGTCCCTTGGACTGCAAGGAGATCCAACCAGTCCATTCTGAAGGAGATCAGCCCTGGGTATTCTTTGGAAGGAATGATGCTGAAGCTGAAACTCCAGTACTTTGGCCACCTCATGCAAAGAGTTGACTCATTGGAAGACCCTGATGCTGGGAGGGCTTGGGGGCAGGAGGAGAAGGGGAAGACAGAGGATAAGAGGGTTGGATGGCATCATTGACTCAATGGGCATGAGTATGAGTGGGCTCCAGGAGTTGGTGATGGATAGGGAGGCCTGGCATGCTGCAGTTCATGGGGTCACAAAGAGTCAGACATGACTGAACTCTTTACCGCTGAGCCACCAGGGGAGTCCTGATACTACATACCAAAGGTCAAAAGTCACATTTGTATCCCGGAGAGATGAAAAAGACCAATAACACATTTCTCATCTACGGTCTATTAACAGAAGGCTTACCCATGGTCGGAAGTTGTGCTTGTTTCACAAATGTGTTCTTACTTAACTATTTCAGGAGTGGAAAAGGAAGACTAGAATGAAAGCACCTGGAATTTCAGTTTTAGTTCATTGTCACCTTATTATTAGTAGGAGGTCATCATGTATCATTTTAGTTTTTATTGCAGTATTATATTTGTATAAGAAAATGTAATATAAGGGTACAGCCTGGTAAATTTTCACGTAACCAGCACTCTTATAACCAGCACTCAGATCAAGAAACAGAGCATTACCAGCCCTTCAATGCTCTCTTTATGATATTGACCCACATATAACAGTATTCTGATTTCTACCAGTGTAAACTAGCTATGTCAGTTTATGTATCTTATAGGAATGACATGTTTATTGACCATTTGAATATCTTCTGTTGTCAAATGCCTACTTCAAACTTTTGTCTTTTCTATCAATTTGCTTGTTTTCTTGTTGATTTGAAGGAGATATTTTTATATCAAAATGAGCCCTTTGATAATATATTTGATATATATTTGATAATATGATATTTTGATAATCAACATTAACTTTGATAAGATAATAATACTGTAAATATATTCACTAGTTATCCTTTAATAGATTTTCTAGTTATCCTTTTAACTCTTGAAATAATTTTAATATAGATAAGTTTTTTAATAAAGGGTAGTTGGTTTACAATGTTGTGCCCATCTCTGCTATACAGAAAAATGACCACAAAAATGAATGTATATATGAATATAGGCTAGTTTTGATGCTTAGCCGTACTTGTGTCCTGTTTAAGAAATGTGTATCTAACACAAAGTAATGAACAAGTTCTGAATTTTTTCTGTTAACTTCATGCATTATTCTTACATTCAGATCTGCATTCTGACTGCTATTTACACATGATCTGAAGACCATAATACACTTTTCCATAGGAAAAATGATTGAATGTGACATATAAATGAAAATACTTTATCCTTGGCACATGAATGCAAATATTTTCCAATTTTTAGTTTAATACCCTTCCAGTATTTTTTCATAAAATTTTACTTTGTCACCCTCTCCATCTGGTCATATCATTCTTCTTTATTTCAGGTTTTCTTCTAGTTTTAGAATTTTTCTTTACCTTTTATAGTTATTGTGTATTTATTACATGGGTGATGTAGTTTTCTGAACTTTCATTCTAACTACTAAAATGAATTATTTTTTAAGTTTTCTCATCCTCTTTGTGCCCAGGATGCTTTCTTCTCTATGTTCTATATTGTGTATACACTTGTTATGAGTTAATTTAAAAATCACTTACTATGTTGCCAGTTTTATGCAATCCTGGTGTAATGAACAAATTATTAGATATTCTTCTAACTTTAGATTCAGTCTCTCAGATGTGCATGCAGGTAGAATTTGTGAAACATTAGAATCCTCATTGCTCACTGCCAACAATCTCTTCCTGATTCAATTTACTAATGTATCAGTTGTAGGGGAAAACAGTTAAAATACGCAGTGTGCCAATGGAGCTCCAAGTTACTAACTCCTATTATTTTTCTCATGAGATCATATACTCATGGTGAATCTCTATTGGTAGAATTAGTGATAGAACTAAGGACAGTTCTATTAAACAGCACTCATTAATTCTCTAATTTCTAAAGATAAAGTCAGTAGAATGTTTTAAAGCAGGACACGTTTGGTATAAGTAAGAAAAAAATAATAATAAAGTGAAAAAAAAATAATAAAGTAAAAAAAAAAAGAATGGAACTTCATTTTTCTTGATAAGGGTTATTTCTCAACAGATATGAAAAAATAGAAATCAAAAAAGGCTTTTTAAAATCTTTTCACCACTTTTGGATTGCCAAGCACTGTGCTTCCTATGGGCATGGGTTTGCTGAAATACCATATGGACTTTTAATACCTTTGTTGGCTTATAGTTATGGAAGATGAATTGAATGAGAATACCAGTTGATTTCCAAGTAACTATTTTTTGTATCCATTTTTCTAAAATCAGGAGAATTCCCTGCCTTTTTGCAGGGGACTCTAGTTAAACACTAAATTTTAATCTTTCAAAATATGTGGTGTCAACCACTTTATGAGAAGCACAACATACTGGGAATTTTAATGGAAGAAAGAATTTTGTATTGGAATAAACTAAAGTTTCACATGACCTATTTCACCAATAATGACAGGAAAAAGGAGTAAAGAGAGAAAAGAAGGAAAGGAAAGAGCAAGGAAGGAAGGAAAAGAAATGGAAATAAAAAGAAAGGATTAATGAGTTTATGAATAAATAAGTATTTTTCAAATATAACCCTGTCTTTATTATGAAATCCATATGAGGTTGACTCTCTCTTCTATTTTTATAGAAGATCTAACTCACGCTTTCAATATTTTATTGCATCCCTAGTAATTATTAGTAACATCAGTCATGAATATTTCTTTTTATTGAACACCTTCTATATGTTGGGTACTGTGCTGATGACTGACAATACTTCAATAAACAAAAGGAATGAAAAGATATGTTTCAGGAATAGTGAAGTGAAGAAAAGGAAAGTGAGCTCAAAGTCTGTGAAGAGGAAGAAATGAGTGAAAAAGTGACTGGAGGGATATGCTGGTATTTGGAAAGTGCTACAGCACCTCTCCGGAGAAGGCAATGGCACCCCACTCCAGTACTCTTGGCTGGAGAATCTCATGGCCGGAGGAGCCTGGTAGGCTGCAGTCCATGGGATCGCTAAGAGTTGGACATGGCTGAGCGACTTCACTTTCACTTTTCACTTTCATGCATTGGAGAAGGAAATGGCACCCCACTCCAGTGTTCTTGCCTGGAGAGTCCCAGGGATGAGGGAGCCTGGTAGGCTGCCGTCTATGGGGTCGCACAGAGTCAGACACGACTGAAGAGACTTAGCAGCAGCAGCAGCAGCATGTTTCTCTACAGATTAAGGATTATTGCTTTTCTGGAATTACAACATACGCTTTTTATTTTAACACTTGACATTTTGCCCTGAAATGTTTCACCTTCTGTGATGGGTATTGTGATTCATTCCACTGACTTTCCAGTTGACTCATTATTTGGGGGCTTTCTTCTTACTATTGCTTCCAGCAAGGCCATATTGAGCAACACATGCCAAGATTTTGGAGCTTGACATTAGCAAATTTAAAATTAAGTGTAATAGTTGGGCTAAGACATATTAAGACTGAAGATAGGCAACTTTTGTACACACATGGTGGATTCATGTCAGTGTATGGCAAAACCAATACAGAATTGTAAAGTAAAATAAAAAATAAAAAAATAAAAATAAAATAAAATCTCTTTGAGGCTTAGCTTTCTAATAGGTGCATAGGTCTCATAATAATTCACTAAATGGTAATGAAGATTAAAAGATACATTTAGGGCTTTCTGAAGAATTGGTGCTTTTGAACTGTGGTGTTGGAGAAGACTCTTGAGAGTCCCTTGGACTGCAAGGAAATCCAACCAGTCCATTGTAAAGGAGATCAGTCCTGGGTGTCCTTTGGAAGGAATGATGCTAAAGCTGAAACTCCAGTACTTTGGCTACCTCATGCAAAGAGTTGACTCATTGGAAAAGACTCTGATGCTGCGAGGGATTGGGGGCACGAGGAGAAGGGGACAACCGAGGATGAGATGGCTGGATGGCATCACCGACTCAATGGACGTGAGTTTGAGTGAACTCCAGGAGTTGGTGATGGACAGGGAGGCCTGGCGTGCTGCAATTCATGGAGTTGCAAAGAGTCGGACACGACTCAGTGACTGAACTGAAATGAACTGAACTGAAAAAGACAGTGATTTTAAAGCCAAAAAGAAATGTTTGATAGATTTGACAGTATAAGAACTAAAGACATCATTTTAAAAATGAATGGTTGTATGTTAGAATAAAACATACTAACAAATATAAAAGTTGAATTATCAAGTAAGATATCAAGATAATTCTAGCAAATAAAAATAAAACTAATCTAATGGAAAAAATGGTCAAAAGATAGGAATAAGCATATGACCAATGTCGAATGAAGGAGTGCCAATATACAGATTTAAAAATTGCTCAAAAGCAGTAGGTATCAGTAAAATGCTATAGATAAAGTACATTTGGATTGCTAAAATGAAAAAGGCTGGTAATTCTCAATTTTTAGAAGATGCAAACTGCACCTTCTCACTTCTTGTTAGTTGAAGAATAATTGTTTATACTACTTGAATGGAAAGTTGTCACTTTATCAAAAAAACTTTAAATGCACCTTGTTTTGCAAACAGCCATTCCAGTTTAAGAAATTCGATTACAATAAATATGTCTCCATATATACAAAAGTCAGTCTACAAGGCTATATAAAGACAACACTCTTTATGATAGCACAGTAATAGAAACAAATATTTATTGATGGGAAAAGTAGTTAATAATATAACGTTGATGCCAGGGGCCCGCGTGAGGAATCCCACCCATGACAAGGTCATGCGGAAGGAAACCTGACAAAACGCAAGGAGGTGATCAGGCTTCAGGGGTTCCCCCTGTAATTTCCTGAGCATCCACCCCCCAAGACCAGAGTCTGCCTGCTTTACTGTGTTATGCTTTCCACCTACTCTTCTGTCATTAACAGGGGGCTGTCCCTCCACCACCTTTTTCTGGAAAACATTAGAGCTTTTAGATAATAAATCTCCTGGGCATAATATGAGTGTTTCAATCCAAAAACCCCTCTGATGGCTTTCTAGCCTGCCTGCAGGACTCGTACAGCTGCGCCTGTGATTGTTTGAGGCTTCCTGACTGCAGGAGGCACAGGAAGCTTAAAACATCCTAGGAATGTAGGGGCTTCCAAGGAGTCAAAATCATTAGAATAGGACTGATTAAAGGTTTCATTTGTTGAGCCAATACTTGCTGCCAAATTTTCATATCTTTTATTTTTAGATATAGTTGGTATATAGAAAAACAGGTAGTAGACCTGGTATTAGCAACATTAGATCTTTGAGTTAAGTACTTTCTTTGAAATAACCCACTGCACCTTTGTTCTACAGGAATGTAACTTTATTTACTACTTAGAGGGTGATGCAGAGTAAAGAAAAAACTCTTCTAGGGAAAAGGAGTTTTCTGGTTGATAGACAATTATCCAGGAAGAGAGCCATAAAAATGTTAACAGGCCTCTTGGCCAAAAGATAATGTAAACCACCTGAGACCTGTTGTATACGGGAGGTTATGCAAAAAGAAAGCCTTGTCTCAATGAGGGTCAGGACTGCTGCCCCTGCATAGCTCTGCATATTCCATTATTTCTTTATGTACAACTTGGGGTATATAAGCTGATTTTGAAAAATAAGATTTTTGGAGTCTTGCACCAATGCTGGGCTTCCCCATGTCGTTCTTTTCTTTTTCCAGCTGAATTCTCATCTGGAGCAGGGAGGCTCACCATGTCTCCTTACTTGTCCTGGCTTCTAAGATCCATAAGAGAGAGAGCCCAAGGCGGGGCACTCTCTGATATTCAAACGGACACCGGTGGCCTAACCTAGATGGTGCAAGTTCATTGTCTGGAATTTTATTGGTTTTCCCCATAAGCCAAGTTATTTAGCCTCCTTTTCTCTGCCTAAATTTCCTACTATACTACTTCTTCATAATCTAATCTTATATTTCTATATTAATAAATAAATAAGTTTTCCTCGCCTATCCGTCTCCCCTTTGAATCACCCTGGATCCACAGGGGCTGGACCCTGGCACGTTTCAGAGTACTACACAGGCGTTATAAAGAATGAATTGGACCACTTCCCAGGTGGCACAGTGGTAAAGAATCTGCCTACAATGCAGGAGACAAAGGAGTCCAGATTTGATCCCTGGATTGGGAAGATTTTCTGGAGAAGGAAATGGCAACCCACTCCAGTATTCTTCCCTGGAAAATCCCAAGGACAGAGGAGCCTGGCAGGCTACAGTTCTTGAGGTCTCAAAGAGTCGGATATGAAAGAAAACTTTGGAACAGGAGAATTATTTGTATTTTTCTCACTTTTAGGTTAAGACTAACACACTGGAACTAACATTTTATTGACATGAGAAAGAACTATGAAAAATTGCTAATGCTTCTCACTTTATTTCTATGTTGCAATTAGGATTCTTAGTATACCCATAATTTGTCTCAGCCACATCAATCAATGAAGCATTTCTTCCTTGTCCTTTTCTTTATCCACCTTCTCCCCTTTTCCTGCCCTTCATTTTCCTCATCTCTTACTGCTCTCTGACTCTCCTTCTAGATGACTCTAGATTTGCTCTCGTGACTGCTCTCCCCGCTGTGTCCCCACTTCCTGCCACCAGAGATACTGCACAGATGCAGCCCCATCTGTCCCAGTGTGCCTCTCTCACGATGCAGTAGTACACAGCGGCATCTCTCAGGGTGACCTGGGGCAGGACCAAGGTGCTGGACTTTCTGTCTGAAGCTATGTGCAGAGAGGCCATGCTGCTGTTCACTGTGTCTCGTAAGCCATGTGTGACATACTGTGGACTCTGATTGGGATTTTGCCGATACAAATGTATATATTCATCTCCACCAAAGGTAGAGTGGTTACAAGGCAGGTTTACCTCCTCTCCTTCAGCACAATCAATGGAGCTGGGCTGGGTGGTCTTAGCATCAATTACAGTCCCTGGGGGGTTAAGAAACCAAATTAACTCCAGAGCACAAAACAGTGTAATTCCATGGATCAAAGGCATAAGCTTCCTGTAACTGTCTGGCTCTAACCCCTACTCTTGTGTTTCTACTTATGTCCTGTAAAAATATTTTTGATGTTCATTATTGGACTGCAAGGAAATCAAACCCGTTATCCTAAAGGAAATGGGCCCTAAATATTCACTGGAGAGACTGATGCTGAAACTGAAGCTCCGATATTTTGACCACCTGATGAGAAGAGCTGACTCATTGGAAAATACCCTAATTCTGGGAAAGATTGAAGGCAAAAGGAGAAGGGGGCATCAGAGGATGAGATGGTTAAACAGCATCACCGTCTCAATGGACATGAATTTGAGCATACTCCAGGAGATAGTAGAGGACAGAGGAGCCTGGCATACTGACGTCCATTTGGTCATAAAAAGTTAGATACAACTTAGCAACTGGACAACAACAATATTATAGAGACCAAAGATACATGGCAAGAATCAGAGATTCCATAGGCTTTGTTCCATGGGTCCTTGGCTTAATAAGCCCAGAGAATTCCTACAACCTGCTTACTGCTAAGGACTCTTCTGGTATCGTGCCTATGATTTAAACTGTAATGTAGAAGATGGTCCTCTTTACCAAACCCACAGATCATTTCTCAGTTCCATCACTATAATGCTGAATAAAGCACAGGGAAAGGAGTAGAGAGTAAGTGACTCTTTGTGGCTCTTTGGCCTCAACACTTACCCAAGGTCAGAAATACAGTCCCCAGCCTCATACTTCAAGGACAAGCTAGGACCATGGGCCCAGAGCTCAGGCTTGTGTCTGATCCTTGGCTTGAGGAGGTTCCAGAGAACAGAGGCAACAGCTGTCAGTAAAAACTTGCAACCAGCACAGATACTGCTGTGTTGTTGCCAGGACCTTCTCAGCCAATGATCAAGCAGTTCCTTATCTATGTCTTCCTCCCAGGTTTTAGTCATGTCCCCCGAAGATGGTGAAACATCCCCAGCTCACAGTGAAATCATCTATGAAGTTTAATGTCTGGCTCAGGAAAAGGAACACCAATCACAATGATGTGTCTATACACAACCATTGCTCTTTCATTTGTTTCTTAAGAAACAGCTGATGCTCCATGAAGCTTGAGGAATGCATGGTTTAATCCCAGAAAAATGTACTGAGTTCTGTGTCATAAAATGATGAAAAGTTCCATCCACATTCCAGAAAATTAATGAGAGATTTTAAAGTAGGCAGTGATGTGCTCTGGGAGACAAGAAAAATTAATAACATTGAGACTAATAGCTACACATCCTAGAACTTGCAGCAGCTCTTGTAAGGGTTCTTGGAATCATGCATCTATTGCCAACTAGGTAGACATTTTCCATGCATTTGATCTTAATAAACGAACTGATTGACATAGATGGTGTTCACCTCCTCCTTGAACAGTGGTCCTTAATCCTCATGTTCCCTATGCCAATGCTTGTGGATGTTGTGCAGCAAGGATGCTAAGGCAGAGAAATCGACAGAGATGAAGGAAAAACAAAGTGGAGGTGGGATGGAGGTGGGTGTGAGTGGTAGAAAAAGCTGGAGGAGGGAAAAAAGGGTATCAGGAATAGAAAAGGGAAGGGATAATCAGAGCAGGGAAATGGGAGAGTGTGTTAGGAAGGTACTTGGAAAGGGCTTAGGCTATTGGGCTAACCTGAATCCTTGACTGCACACATTCAACAAGAGATAATAAGGCACAAGTTGTCTAAAGAAGATGAAAGTATGTCATTTTTCCTTTTGGGGGGCACATCAATGGAAAATAAATTTCTGTTCCCTTCTCCCAGAAACACTGTTTTCAGATGAATCCGCCCCCTCTTGTGACTGAAGAGAAGAACTGCAGATCTAAATCTGGATCAAAAGTCAGCAAGGAACTTTCTGAAAAATCCCTCAAGTTTGCAGGTAAATGGGCTTCCCAGGTGGCGCGAGTGGTAAAGAACTCACCTGCCAATGCAGGAAACTTAAGAGACCCGGGTTCAATCCCTGGATCAGGAAGATCCCCTGGAGAAGAGCCCATGGCAACCCAATATTCTGCCTAGAAAATTCAATGGAAAGAGGAGCCTGGTGGGCTACAGTCCATGACTCGCAGAGTCAGACGCAACTGAAGCGTCTTAGCACACAGCACACACATCTTACTTGTAATACCTCTGTACTCATCTGTATGTTCTTGATCCTAAACACTCCATAGCAGTGTTTTAATTATCTTTGACTGCTTTACTGCAGTCATATGATTCTCACTGGTTGATCTCTTTAAGTTTTCCTTTGTCTCTAACCTTCCTGTATTCAAATTTTACTTCAAAGGCCATGTAATTTAATGTTTATAAAAGAGCTTGGTACACAGTAGACACTCAAGAATTACTTGTATCCTGAATGAGCCAAAAAATCATTATTCATGATTTAATGAAAAAATTATGTTGAACAATTCTTTAAATTATTCTGAAAACAATCTTCCAATTTTATGGAATGCATGCCAAACAAAAGGCTCCAATAGTATAAACAGAGGGTTATTATTGTGAACAAAATGAACAATAAATTGTGAACAAAATGGACAATAAACAATAAATCCAAGTCTAGGACTGAGGAAAATTCTATTGAAGACATGGGAGTAAATGTTATGATAATCATGCTTTGATCATTTAACAAACATTCACAAATACTCAATGGATGTCTTATTGTTCAGTCACTCAGTCATGTCTGACTCTATGTGACCCCATGGACTGCAGCACACCAGACTTCCCTGTCCTTCACTATCGCCAAGAATTGCTCAAATCCATGTCCATTGTGTGGATGATGCCATCCAGTCATCTCGTCCTCTGTCACCCCCTTCTCCTCCTGCCCTCAATCTTTCCCAGCATCACAGTCTTTTCAGTGAGTCAGCTCTTCACATCAGGGGGTCAAAGGTTTGGAGCTTCAGCTTTAGCATCAGTCTTTTTGATAAATATTCAGGGTTGATTTCCTTTAGAATTGACTGGTTTGATATCCTTGTTGTCAAAGAAACTCTCAAAGGTCTTCTGCAGCACCACAATTAGAAAGCCTCAATTCTTCGGCACTCAGCCTTCTTTAGTGTCCACCTCTCACATCCATACATGACTACTGACTCTACATAGCTTTGACTCTATGGACCTTTGTTGGCAAAGTGATATCTCTGCTTTTTAATATGCTGTCTAGGTTTGTCGTAGCTTTCCTCCCAAGAAGCAAATGTCTTTTAATATCATGGCTGCAGTCATCTTCTGCAGTGATTTTGGAGCCCAAGAAAATAAAATCTGTGACTGCTTACACTTTTTCCCCATCTATTTGCCATGAAGTGATGGGATCAGATCTTAGTTTTTTGAATGTTGAGTTTTAAGTCAATTTGTCCTTCACCCTCATCAAGAGGCTCTTTAGTTACCTTTCTCTTTCTGCTATTAGAGTGGTATCATCTGCATATTTGAAGTTGGTGATATTTCTCCTGACAATCTTGATTCCAGCTTGTGATTCATCCAACCCAGCATTTCCCATGATGTGTGATGTACTCTACACACAATGTAAATAAGCAAGTGACAGTATACAGCCTTGACTTACTCCTTTCCCAATTTTGAACCAGTTTGTTGTTCCGTGTCCAGTTCTAACTGTTGTTTCCTGGCCTGCGTGCAGGTTTCACATGAGGCAGGTAGGGTGCACTAATATCCTATCTATTTAAGAATTTTCCGGTTTGTTGTGATCCACACATTTAAAGATTTTAGTGTAGTCAGTGAAGCAGAGGTAGATGCTTTTCTGGAATTCCCTTACTTTTTCTATGATCCAGTGAATGTTGACAATTTGATTTCTGGTTCCTCTGCCTTTTCTAAATCCAACTTATACATTTGGAATTTCTTGGTTCACATACTGTTTAAGCTTACTTGAAGGATTTTGTGCATTACCTTGCTAATCTATGAAAAGAGCACAATTGTACGATAGTTTGAACATTCTTTGGCATTGCCTTTCTTTAGTATTGAAATGAAAACTGACCTTTTCTACCCCTGTGACCATTGCTGAATTTTCAAAATCTGCTGGCAGAATGAGTACAGCACTTTAACAGTATCATCATTTAGGATTTTAAAAGGTCAGCTGGAATTCCATCATCTGCACTAGCTTTGTTTGTAATAATGCTTCCTAAGGCTCACCAGACTTCACACTGCAGGATGCCTGGCCCTAGGTGAGTGACATTGTGGTTATCTGGGTCATTGAGACCTTTATTGTACAATTTTTCTGTGTATTCTTGCCACCTCTTCTTAATCTCTTCTGCTTCTGTTAGATTCTTGCCATTTCTGTCCTTTATTGTGCCCATCTTTGCATGAAATATTCCCTTGGTATCTCTAATTTTCTTGAAGAGGTCTATAGTCTTTCCCATTCTATTGTTCCCTGCTATTTCTTTGCTTTGTTCACTTAAGAAAGATTTCTTATCTCTCCTTGCTATTCTCTGGAATTCTGCATTCATTTGGATATATCTTTCCCCTTCTTCTTTGTCTCTTACTTCTTTTCTCAGCTTTTTGTAATCCCTTCTTTGAGAAACATTTTGCCTTCTTGCATTTCTTTTTCTTTGGAATGGTTTTGGTCACTGCCTTCTGTACAATGTTATAAACTTCCAATCACAGTTCTTCAGGAACTCCGTCTATGAGATCTAATCCCTGAATCTATTTGTCACCTCCACTCTATAATCATAAAGTTCTTGATTTAGATCATATCTAAATGGTCTAGTGGTTTTCTCTACTTTCTTCAGCTTAAGGCTGAATTTTGCAATAAGGAGCTCATGATATTAGCCACAGTCGGCTCCAGATTTTCACTGTGTGACTATATAGATTTCCTCCATCTTCAGCTGCAAAGGATATAATCAATCTGATTTCTGTATTAACCTTCTGGTGATATCCATGTGTAGGGTGGGCTCTCGTGTTGTTGGAAGAGGGTGTTTGCTATGATCAGTGTGTTTTCTTGGTAAAACTCTGTTAGCCTTTGTCCTGCTTCATTTTGTACTCTAAGGCCAAACTTGCCTGTTACTCCAGGGATCTCTTGACTTCCTATGTTTGCATTCCAATCCCCTATGACGAAAAAGACATCTTTTCTTGGGTGTAGTTCTAGAAAGTTTGTAGATCTTGATAGAAACATTCTTCATAGATCTCTTTAGGTTCTGGTTTAAACTCATATTCTCATTGGCACTGAGACATACATTCTTCCTGTTCTGGGTCAAGTCTTCCTCATATCCAAATCTTCTCCAAGGAGCCCTGTAAACGGTACAATCTGGATGACAATAAAGGTTTGAGACTCTTTTCACAGCTATGAAAGCTGTGTCTCATTTCTCAAAGATAAAAATAACTGGAACAATAAAACCTGTCCCATAGGGTTTTGATATTTAAATTAGATAATGAATAGGAAATGCATCCTACAGTGCCTGACATGTAGTAAGCTCAATAAATAGCAACTATTTTATTCTACTAAAACCTTCCTTTCCTTCAATGGCCAGGCTTGTGACCTGCATTTTTCCCCCACATCAGTTCAGTAATGGAAGCTTCTAGGACATTTACTTAATCACTTACTTTTCTAGAGATAGTCACTATTTTTCCTTATCCTTTTGGTGTGATAGCCAGCTAGTTACACTGATACACTCAGGGTGCTGAAAGGACACAGATGGATCAGGGGAGGCTTGATTTGGGTTTCCCTAAAAATAGTAAAATCAAGGACATATTGCACGTTTATTAGCTACTATTGGATATAATGCTGTTCATGGGGTTCTCAAGGCAAGAATACTGAAGTGGCTTGCCATTCCCTTTTCCAGTGGACCACGTTCTGTCAGATAAAGACGAACTCCCCAGGTCATTAGGTGCCCAATATGCTACTGGAGATCAATGGCGAAGTAACTCCAGAAAGAATGAAGGGATGGAGTCAAAACAAAAAAATACCCAGTTGTGCATGTGACTGGTGATAGAAGCAAGATCTGATGCTATAAACAGCAATATTGCATAGGAACCTGGAATGTCAGGTCCATGAATCAAGGCAAATTGGAAGTGGTCAAACAAGAGATGGCAAGGGTGAACGTTGACATTCTAGGAATCAGCGAACTAAAATGGACTGGAATGGGTGAATTTAACTCAGATGACCATTATATCTACTACTGTGGGCAGGAATCTCTCAGAAGAAATGGAATAGCCGTCATGGTCAACAAAAGAGTCCAAAATGCAGTACTTGGATGCAATCTAAAAAACGACAAAATGATCTCTGTTCATCTCCAAGGCAAATCATTCAATATCACAGTTATCCAAGTCTATGCCCCAACCAGTAACGCTGAAGAAGCTGAAGTTGAACGGTTTTATGAAGACCTACAAGACCTTTTAGAACTAACACACAAAAAAGATGTCCTTTTCATTATAGGGGACTGGAACGCAAAAGTAGGAAGTCAGGAAACACCTGGATTAACAGGCAAAATTGGCCTTGGAATGCGGAATGAAGCAGGGCAAAGACTAACAGAGTTTTGCCAAGAAAATGCACTGGTCATAGCAAACACCCTCTTCCAACAACACAAGAGAAGACTACACATGGACATCACCAGATGGTCAACACCAAAATCAGATTGATTATATTCTCTGCAGCCAAAGATGGAGAAGCTCTATACAGTCAACAAAAACAAGACCAGGAGTTGACTGTGGCTCAGATCATGAACTCCTTATTACCAAATTCAGTCTCAAATTGAAGAAAGTAGGGAAAACCGCTAGACCATTCAGATATGACCTAAATCAAATCTCTTATGATTATACAGTGGAAGTGAGAAATAGATTTAAGAGCCTAGATCTGATAGATAGAGTGCCTGATGAACTATGGAATGAGGTTCGTGACATTGTACAGGAGACAGGGATCAAGACCATCCCCATGGAAAAGAAATGCAAAAAAGCAAAATGGCTGTCTGGGGAGGCCTTACAAATAGCTGTGAAAAGGAGCGGAGGCAAAAAGCAAAGGAGAAAAGGAAAGATATAAACATCTGAATGCAGAGTTCCAAAGAATAGCAAGAAGAGATAAGAAAGCCTTCTTCAGGAATCAATGCAAAGAAATAGAGGAAAAGAACAGAATGGGAAAGACTAGAGATCTCTTCAATAAATTAGAGATACCAAGGGAACATTTCATACAAAGAT
This sequence comes from Oryx dammah, assembly GCF_014754425.2. Lineage (NCBI taxonomy): Eukaryota > Metazoa > Chordata > Mammalia > Artiodactyla > Bovidae > Oryx > Oryx dammah. The sequence goes on along the minus strand of NW_024070210.1, from coordinate 78,066,607 downwards.
GGGCTCGATAAAAGACAGAAATGTTATGGACCTAACAGAAGCAGAAGATATTAAGAAGAGATGGCAAGAATACAAGGAAGAACTGTACAAAAAAGATCTTCATAACCCAGGTAATCATGATGATGTGATCACTCATCTAGAGCCAGACATCTTGGAATGTGAAGTCAAGTGGGCCTTAGAAAGTATCACTACGAACAAAGCTAGTGGAGGTGATGGAATTTCAGTTGAGCTCTTTCAAATCCTGAAAGATCATGCTGTGAAAGCGCTGCACTCAATATGCCAGCAAATTTGGAAAACTCAGCAGTGGCCACAGGACTGGAAAAGGTCAGTTTTCATTCCAATCCCAAAGAAAGGCAGTGCCAAAGAATGTTCAAACTACCGCACAATTGCACTCATCTCACATGCTAGTAAAGTAATGCTCAAAATTCTCCAAGCCAGGCTTCAGCAATACGTGAACTGTGAACTTCCTGATGTTCAAGCTGGACTTAGAAAAGGCAGAGGAACCAGAGATCAAATTGCCAACATCCTCTGGATCATGGAAAAAGCAAGAGAGTTCCAGAAAAACATCTATTTCTGCTTTATTGACTATGCCAAAGCCTTTGACTGTGTGGATCACAATAAACTGTGGAAAATTCTGAAAGAGATGGGAATACCAGACCACCTAACCTGCCTCTTGCGAAATCTGTATGCAGGTCAGGAAGCAACAGTTGGAACTGGACATGGAAAAACAGACTGGCTCCAAATAGGAAAAGGTGTACGTCAAGGCTGTATAATGTCACCCTGCTTATTTAACTTCTATGCAGAGTACATCATGAGAAACGCTGGACTGGAAGAAACACAAGCTGGAATCAAGATTGCCGGGAGAAATATCAGTAACCTCAGATATGCAGATAACACCACCTTTATGGCAGAAAGTTAAGAGGAACTAAAAAGCCTCTTGATGAAAGTGAAAGAGAAGAGTGAAAATGTTGGCTTAAAGCTCAACATTCAGAAAATGAAGATCATGGCATCCGGTCCCATCAATTCATGGGCAATAGATGGGGAAACAGTGGAAACAGTGTAAGACTTTATTTTTGGGGGCTCCAAGATCACCGCAGATGGTGACTGCAGCCATGAAATTAAAAGACGCTTACTCCTTGGAAGAAACGTTATGACCAACCTAGATAGCATATTCAAAAGCAG
>NW_024070210.1:78046381-78064925 GCF_014754425.2 Oryx dammah | reverse complement strand
GAGAATACATCTGTAAGCAATTTTGGAAACTCTTAAAAAGCATACTTTCTTTTTTACAATTTATTTTTCCTTTCTTCCTATTATTTTTAAACATATTTATTTTTAAAATTATTTTATTTGTTGTAATTTTCTATAGGGAATCTGTCTTCAGGAAAACCTTAATTTATTTAAAAAAATAATTATTTACAAAGGTATTTATAAAGTTATTTATACCATCCAAAAATTAAAAACCAAAATGTAAAATCTTGAAAGGCTTAATCACCCAAATGGAATATTATATAATAGCAAATAAATGGTATTTATAAAAGAAACTACAATGATTATTTAAAAGTGATAATTGGGAAGAATTAAAATACTAACTATAGTGATTGCTACATAGTAAAAACATGAATAGTGCAGAGGCTGGAAAGTAATACACAAAAACATTGACAATACATATCTTTGCTTGATAGGATAAGTAATGATTTTTACTTTTTCATTCTATTTTCTATATTTTCAAAATTTGAATCTTGTTTGATATACAGTAGTTCTAATCCATCACTTTCTGTAAATTCTCTAAAATTCCTTCTAGCTCTGAAGTTTAGTGACCCTGGTTCAGTCACCTCTACTTCACAGTGAGAAGGCAGAAATGGGCTCCTGACTGGTTATACAGTTTGCCTTGTATTCTTTTTCCTCTACCAATAGTTCTTACTGTGTATGATGAATGCACAAAACATTTCATGTACATTAGTCTATCCATTCTGGTAATAACACCCTGATAGTATCCATATTTTATAGGCAAGGAAAATGGTACTTGAAGACATTAAGTAGCTTGCTGAAGTTCAGTCAGAGAGATTTAATGAAAGAACTGAGTTTCAAAGCCAGATTATTTTGAGGCTGGAACACAGTTTCTTAACGATTACTTCATAATGCCTACCACCTCCTTCTCGAAATTCCTCTTGTGGACAAGCAGCCAGATTAAATGTATGGAATTTTCACATTACTCACTTGCTCAAAAGCCTCAGGAGTTATTTGCTAATAAATAACCTGCACAATAAATTTAGGCTTTCAAAATCTACTTTCTAAACCTGAACTCTCCTTCTAGGTTTATTTCTCATCATACTCTAGATGATTCTGTTCTTTCTTCCATGCACTTGTCCATCTGTCTGTCCATCTATCGATCTGTCTAGGCACAGTTCAGTTCAGTTCAGTTCAGTCACTCAGTCGTGTCCGACTGTTTGCCACCCCATGAATCACAGTACGCCAGGCCTTCCTGTCCATCACCAACTCCTAGAGTTCACTCAGACTCACGTCCATCGAGTCGGTGATGCCATCCAGCCATCTCATCCTCTGTCATCCCCTTCTCTTCCTGCCCCCAATCCCTCCCAGCATCAAAGTCTTTTCCAATGAGTCAACCCTTCGCATGAGGTGGCCAAAGTATAGCTTAAATATATTTGAGGAAATAATTGTAATTCATCTTGAAAATAGCAAAGTGGAAAAGAAAGAAGCTCTAATACCTATAATCAGAGGACTGTGTATTTTTAAGAAGTTTATTCATTTATTTTTGGCTGTGCTGGGTCTTCATTGCTGCCTGGGCTTTTCTCTAGTTGCTGCCAGCAGGGGCAGTTTTCTGGTTGCACTGTGCAAGCTTTTCATTGTGGTGGCTTCTCTTGTTGCACAGCAAAGGCTCTAGGGTGCATGGGTTTAGTAGTTGCAGCTCACGGGCCCTAAAGCACAGGCTTAGTATTTGTGGTATATGGATTTAGTTGCTCCGTGGCATATTCGATCTTCCCAGACTAGGGATCGAACCTGTGTCTCCCACATTGGCAGGCGAATTCTTTACCACTGAGTCACCAGGAAAGGACTGTTGTATTTTTTTTTTTTTAATTTACAGGACCTCTCAGAGAGCATTCTGTATGAATTGAAAAACATCACTGATTTGAGTTATCATTGGATTTTAACTATTTACTTACGCTAGCCCAACAAGATTAAGAAGAAAGAAATTTCGAAGTCAAAGCAATACTTTTCCTACCTGTGGGGAGGCAAATAGGGATGAAGAGAGGAGATTCAATCCTTGGGTCTGAGGTTTCCTAGAATTCAGTCATGCATTCTTCTATGTTTATATTATCTGGAGCTCATGAAATCCTCTGATAACTGTCATGGGAACAGCAGAATAGTCTGGGCAATGGCATGGAGACCTTGGGAAGCCTTATCATTTGTCCTGTATCAAACTTGAAAGTGAAAAAAGTGAAAGTGAAAACCATGCAGTTGTGTCTGACTCTTTGTTGCCCCATGCACTGTAGCCCACCAGGCTCCTCTGTCCATGGCGATTTTCCAGGCAAAAACAGTGGAGTGGGTTGCCATGTCCTCCTCCAGGGGATCTTTCCAACCCAGGGATCAAACCCAGATTTCTGGCACTGCAGACAGATTCTTTACTGTCTGAACCACCAGGGAAGCCAAAGAATACTGGAGTGGGTAGCCTATCCCTTCTCCAGGGGAGCCTCCTGACCCAGGAATCTAACCAGGGTCTCTTGCTCTGCAGATAGATTCTCTACCAGCTGAGCTCTCAGGGAAGCCCAAACCTAATACTACAAATCCAGTTTGTATGTACTGAGGCTCAACAAACATTGTTCTAGACTTGCTACTTAAAGTGTGATCTGAAGACCAGCAGCACCAACATCACCAGTAAGTTTGTTAGAAACTTAGACTATTCAGTCCTATCCCAGTCCTAATGGAACAGAATCTGCATCTTGGCAAAATCTTTAGGTGCTTTGTATGCGTAGTAAATTTGAGAAGCACTGTTCTAGAACACATACTGGAGTGGCTGGCCATTCCTTTCTCCAGGGGATCTTCCCAACCCAGGGATTGAACCTGGGTCTCCTTCTTATAGGCAGATTCTTTACTGTCTGAGTCACCAGGGAAGCCCTCTCTAGCGCACACTACATTTTGTAAAAACCTGCTGAATTCAAGATGGCAGTGTTCCCTATTTTTTCAGATTCTTTCTCAGATTTGAGAGAAAGTTTAGAGTTGAATTAGGTCAGTGTGTGTATGTAAAGGACTGAACAGGCTTGTCATGGATTAGTTGGGGAGGAGGTGGAGACTTCCTCCAATAGAAGAACCTCAGTAATACTTGCCAAACTAAAGAGAGTAGCTCTCTGACTGAGGAGGCTGATTCCACCTTTCAAGCCACAGTTGGGGAGAAGAATGCTACAGTTCCTGGGAGTTGTTAGTGATTTTGTGGCTTCCAGTGGACTGTGAGTTGGAGGCTTCCTGGTGATGAAGAGAAAGAGATCCACAGCCCACAAGATGGAGCGAGGAGGATCAGGATTCACTCTGCTTCATCTTTGGTTATACCAGGGTTGTGGGAAGAAAATATGGCTCTTAAGAGTGTTAGTGTCAACCTCCTGTATCTGGCTTAGTGTTTCTGTCTAGGGATGAGCAGCCAAAAGATGGAACAGGATCCCTAGCTCCTGGGCTTTCAGGAGGGTGAAAAGGCCACTGTGACCTGTAACTGAATGAATTATTCTCCAGTATCCTGAGAGTGATACTGACAATATTTGGGAAGAGTCTTAGCCCTCTTGATCCTAATACATGAGAGTGAGTGTGAGAAACAGAAGACTGAGGGCGACCTCTGACACCAGGCTCAGACAGAGCTCCTTTCATATCACAGCCTCCCAGCTTGCATCTCAGCCACCTACTTCTGTATTGTACCAGACGCTCAGCTGGGCCCTGCCCTCCACCACCTGTACCCAAGCCCTGCCAACCACTCACAGCAAACAGAGCTGCTGCCTGTGTAACCCACAAAGGCTGAGAAAACAAAATGAGAGTTACTTAAAGGGCCAAAAGGTGTGTGATAGGGCACTGGATTGACCACACATGGGGGGGGGGTCCATTTTATAGTCTCAGCACTGCTGATACTGACTTTGTGAGTTGGGGAAGCAGAGAGGACTTTGGTTTCCAGACCCTGCCAAGTTTTCTCCAGCACAGCTAGCACACACTCTTTCTAGATGTCTCTGGTGATAGCGCTCTTTCTGGTGCTTCCAGGCCTTTTATCTCATAGGGGAACAAAATTTGTCACCCGAAAATGTATCTTTGGCATGAGGATTAATTTAGGTTAGTTATTTTGAAAGCCCAAAAGACTCAAGAATTTTTTATCTCTCCCTTAACTGCCTAAAATGTAAATAGAGGACCTGTTCCAGGAAGGAAGCCATCACCATAGATAATTATAGTATGAAATAGTTGTTAAAGTTCCTCTCTGTGTCCCATTGTCTGTACATGGCCCAACAAACATTTGTTTATCAAAATTTGTTTTTCCATCTCCATGTTAATTGCCATCTGCCCTTTTGAAGCCCCAAATCACCTCCTTCTCAACATCCTCTTTTGTCTTTAGTTGAAGACCATATTTAAGATGAGAGTCTCTGCCATTTTACACAGTTCTCCTAGGTCTCTTCCAAGTATACATGTTATTAAACTTTTGTTTGATTTTCTCCTGTTAATTTGTCTCATGTCAGTTTAATTCTTAGACCAGCCAGAAGAACCTAGGAGGATACAGCAAATTTTCTCTATTTCTGACAATCTAAATTCTTTGAGGCAGATAAGGGGGGAAATTTAAAAGAAAGACTTACTGAGACTTCTGTCTCTTAAAAGCAATTAGTCCACAATAAATTAGTCCAAAATAAATCTCAAGCTAATGAGATATGTACTTTGGGGTGGCAAGCTTTGTTCCCCCATAGGCTTAAATACATGATTTCTAAAGCTTGTGTTAGCCCTGAATTTCAGTCTAATTTTTCAGAGTACAAAACAAACAAAATATGCCTAAAAATACCTGAGAACTTGAAAAGTTTTTCATTTTGCTTGTGTCGACTAAAAAAGGATGTACTACTTGAGAGTTGTGAGTTAAGTTTTATTTGGGGCAGAATGAGGACTGCAGCCCAGGAGGTAGCATCTCAGATGGCTCTGAGAGACTGTTCCAAAGTGGCAGTGGGGGAAAGTCAATATATAAGGTTTTGGTGAAGGAGGAGTACAATACCATGAAGCACTCAATTTACAAAAGGTTTTTTGTTAGTCATGAGGACCTGATGTCACCATGAAGGGATTTAGGGCTTCTCTAGATATGAGGAGATGCAAGGATTGAGATAATAAAACCTGTTCCTAAAAACATCCAGGGCTTCCCTTATGGCTCAGCTGGTAAAAAATCTGCCTACAATGTGGGAGACCTGGGTTCAATCCCTGGGTTGGGAAGAGCCCCTGGAGAACGAAAATGCTACCCACTCCAGTATGTAGTCCCTGGGGAATGAAATAACCAGTAGTCCCTGGGGTGGCCAAAGAGTCAGACACTAAGCGCAGGCGGCGGCAGTGAGCCGGCGCACTAAGCACGCTTGAGAAGAGCTACCCCATGTCCGAGGTCAGGGGTGGCCGGCAGAAGACACCCCGCGTCCAAGGTCAGGGTGGCGGCTGGGAGGAGCTACCCTGCATCCCAGGCCAGTGGCAGCCCAGAGGAGACACCCGACTTCCGAGGTCAGGGGTGGCCTGGAGAAGCCACCTCGCGCCTGAGGCCAGGGGTGGTGACCCTGAGGAGCCAACTGGAGCTGGGGGCCAGGGGCGGCAGCTGGGAGGAGCCACCTCGTGCCAGAGGCCAGGGGCGGTGACCCTGAGGAACCACCCTGAGCCCGAGGCCAGGGTAGGTGGCCAGGAGGAGCAACCCGAGGAGCAGTGGCTGTGCAGGCACAGGAGGGCCTAGAGGAGCTATCCCACATTGAAGGTCAGGAATGGCGGCAGTAAGGAGATACCCCTCATCCAAGGTAAGGAGAAGCAGCTGTGCTTTGCTGGAGCAACCGTGAAGAGATACCCCATGCCCAAGGTAAGAGGAACCCAAGTAAGATGGTAGGTGTTGCAAGAGGGCATCAGAGGGCAGACACACTGAAACCATACTCACAGAAAACTAGTCAATCTAACCACAATAGGACCACAGCCTTGTCTAACTCAGTGAAACCAAGCCATGCCTGCAGGGCAATCCAAGACAGGAGGGTCAGGGTGGAGAGGTCTGATAGCATGTGGTCCACTGGAGAAGGGAATGGTAAGCCACTTCAGTATTCTTGCCTTGAGAACCCCATGAATAGTATGAAAAGGCAAAATGATAGGATACCAAAAGAGGAACTCCCCAGGTCATTAGGTGCCCAATATGCTACTGGAGATCAGTGGAGAAATAACTCCAGAAAGAATGAAAGGATGGAGCCAAAGCAAAAACAATACCCAGTTGTGGATGTGACTGGTGATAGATGCAAGATCCAATGCTGTAAAGAGCAATATTGCATAGGAACCGGGAATGTCGGGTCCACGAGTCAAGGCAAATTGGAAGTGGTCAAACAAGAGATGGCAAGGGTGAACGTCAACATTCTAGAAATCAGTGAACTAAAATAGACTGGAATGGGTGAATTTAACTCAGATGACCATTACATCTACTACTGCGGGCAGGAATCCCTCAGAAGAAATGGAGTAGCCATCATGGTCAACAAAAGAGTCCGAAATGCAGTACTTGGATGCAATCTCAAAAATGAAAGAATGATCTCTGTTCGTCTCCAAGGCAAACCATTCAATATCACAGTAATCCAAGCCTATGCCCCAACCAGTAACGCTGAAGAAACTGAATTTGAACGGTTTTATGAAGACCTACAAGACCTTTTAGAACTAACAACCAAAAAAGATGTCCTTTTCATTCTAGGGGACTGGAATGCAAAAGTAGGAAGTCAAGAAACACCTGGAGTAACAGGCAAATTTGGCCTTGGAATGCGGAATGAAGCAGGGCAAAGACTAATAGACTTTTGCCAAGAAAATGCACTGGTCATAGCAAACACCCTCTTCCAACAACACAAGAGAAGACTCTACACATGGACATCACCAGATGGTTAACACCAAAATCAGATTGATTATATTCTTTGCAGCCAAAGATGGAGAAGCTCTATACAGTCAGCAAAAACAAGACCAGGAGCTGACTGTGGCTCATATCATGAACTCCTTATTGCCAAATTCAGACTCAAATTGAAGAATGTAGGGAAAACTGCTAGACCATTCAGGTATGACCTAAATCAAATCCCTTGTGATTATACAGTGGAAGTGAGAAATAGATTTAAGGGCCTAGAACTGATAGAATACCTGATGAACTATGGACTGAGGTTCGTGACATTGTACAGGAGACAGGGATCAAACCATTCCCATGAAAAAGAAATGCAAAAAAGCAAAATGGCGGTCTGGGGAGGCCTTACAAATAGCTGTGAAAAGAAGAAAGGCGAAAAGCAAAGGAGAAAAAGAAAGATATAAGCATCTAAATGCAGAGTTCCGAAGACAAGCAGAAAGTGATAAGAAAGCTTTCCTCAGCGATAAATGCAAAGAAATAGAGGAAAACAATAGAATGGGAAAGACTAGAGATCTCTTCAAGAAAATTAGAGATACCAAGGGAACATTTCATGAGAAGATGGGTTCGATAAAGGACAGAAATTTTATGGACCTAACAGAAGCAGAAGATATTAAGAAGAGGTGGCAAGAATACACAGAAGAACTGTACAAAAAAGATCTTCACGACCCAGATAATCATGATGATGTGATCACTAATCTAGAGTTAGACATCTTGGAATGTGAAGTCAAGTGGGCCTTAGAAAGCATCACTACAAACAAAGCTAGCGGCGGTGATGGAATTCCAGTTGAGCTCTTTCAAATCCCGAAAGACGATGCTGTGAAAGTGCTGCACTCAATATGCCAGCAAATTTGGAAAACTCAGCAGTGGCCACAGGACTGGAAAAGGTCAGTTTTCTTTCCAATTCCAAAGAAAGGCAATGCCAAAGAATGTTCAAACTACCGCACAATTGCACTCATCTCACATGCTAGTAAAGTAATGCTCAAAATTCTCCAAACCAGGCTTCAGCAATATGTGAACCATGAACTTCCTGATGTTCAAGCTGGTTTTAGAAAAGGCAGAGGAACCAGAGATCAAATTGCCACCATCTGCTGGATCATGGAAAAAGCAAGAGAGTTCCAGAAAAACATCTATTTCTGCTTTATTGACTATGCCAAAGCCTTTGACTGTGTGGATCACAACAAACTGTGGAAAATTCTGAAAGAAATGGGAATACCAGACCACCTAACCTACCTTTTGAGAAATCTGTATGCAGGTCAGGAAGCAACAGTTAGAACTGGACATGGAACAACAGACTGGTTCCAAATAGGAAAAGGAGTACGTCAAGGCTGTATATTGTCACGCTGCTTATTTAACTTCTATGCAGAGTACATCATGAGAAACGCTGGACTGGAAGAAACACAAGCTGGAATCAAGATTGCCGGGAGAAATATCAATAACCTCTGATATGCAGATGATACCACCCTTATGGCAGAAAGTGAAGAAGAGCTAAAAAGCCTCTTGATGAAAGTGAAAGTGGAGAGTGAAAAAGTTGGCTTAAATCTCAAAATTCAGAAAACTAAGATCATGGCATCTGGTCCCATCACTTCATGGGAATTAGATGGGGAAACAGTGGAAACAGTGTGAGACTTTTTTTTTTTTTTTTTTGGTCTCCAAAATCACTGCAGATGGTGACTGCAGCCATGAGATTAAAAGACGCTTACTCCTTGGAAGAAAAGTCATGACCAACCTAGATAGTCTATTTAAAAGCAGAGACATTACTTTGCCGACTAAGGTCCATCTAGTCCAGGCTATGGTTTTTCCTGTGGTCATGTATGGATGTGAGAGTTGGACTGTGAAGAAGGCTGAGCGCCGAAGAATTGATGCCTTTGAACTGTGGTGTTGGAGAAGACTCTTGAGAGTCCCTTGAACTGCAAGGAGATCCAACCAGTCCATTCTGAAGGAGATCAACCTTGGGATTTCTTTGGAAGGAATAATGCTAAAGCTCAAGCTCCAGTACTTTGGCCACCTCATGCGAAGAGTTGACTCATTGGAAAAGACTCTGATGCTGGGAGGGGTTTGGGGCAGGAGGAGAAGGGACGACAGAGGATGATATGGCTGGATGTCATCAGTGACTCGATGGACGTGAGTCTGAGTGAACTCTGGGAGATGGTGATGGACAGGGAGACCTGGTGTGCTGCGATTCATGGGGTTGCAAAGAGTTGGACACGACTGAGCGACTGAACTGAACTGAAAAACATCCAACTATCTAAAGACCTGTCCCACCAGAATCCCTGGAGCACAGACTGCCTCACTCCACCCTGAACTCCCTCAGGGATTGTTGAAGGTCCACAGCTATAGCAGCATGGGGTTCAATCTCCACAGAGGCAGATGGCAAATGCCTTTGTTGTTCAGTCATTGGCAATGCTCTTGGTAAGTGCCAGTTTGTAGTTGACACTTGTTTTTAAAAAAGAAATTTATTCTGCCCATTTTTTTTGTGTGTGTGACTAAGGCAGAACAGAATGAGAACTACACAAGGTTAAATGCATTTCTCTCTCTTTTAAAATATTTCTCCTGAATATAAAATGTATATTCCTTTAGATGACAAAATAGTCCAAAACTTTGAGACTTCTAAAATGAACACAAAATTAAAGATGATGATGACAAATAGATAACAATGATTATATTAACAAATTGAACCATATTCTGTTATTACTCATTTTGTGACAGAAGACTGAGACCAAGCAAGAGCCTGTGAGGCTCCTGGGCACAAAAGACTTTCTGAATCCCCTTCCCTGAGTTCCAAAGGGCAGGTTCAGTTCAGTGCAGTTCAGTCGCTCATTCGTGTCTGACTCTGCGACCCCATGAACCGCAGCATGCCAGGCCTCCGTGTCCATCACCAAATCCAGGAGTCCACCCAAAGATATGTCCATTGAGGCACTGATGCCATCCAACCATCTCATCATATGTCGTCCTCTTCTCCTCCCACCTTCAATTTTTCCCAGCATCAGGGTCTTTTCAAATGAATCAGCTCTTCACACCAGTGGCCAAAGTTTCAGCTTCAACATCACTCCTTCCAGTGAACACCCAGGACTGATCTCTTTAGGATGGACTGGTTGGATCACCTTGCAGTCTAAGGAACTCTCAAGAGTCTTCTCCAAAACCACAGTTCAAAAGCATCAATTCTTCAGTGCTCAATTTTCTTTATAGTCCAACTCTCACACTATACATGACCACTGGAAAAACCATAGCCTTGACTAGACGGACCTTTGTTGACAAAGTAATGTCTCTGCTTTTCAATATGCTGTCTAGGTTGGTCATAACTTTCTTTCCAAGGAGTAAGTGTCTTTTAATTTCATGGCTGCAATCATCATCTGCAGTGATTTTGGAGCTCTGAAAAATAAAGTCAGCCACTGTTTCCCCGTCTATTTGCCATGAAGTGATGGGACCAGATGCCATGATCTTCGTTTTCTCAATGTTGAGCTTTAAGCCAACTTTTTCACTCTCCTCTTTCACTTTCATCAAGAGGCTCTTTAGTTCTTCACTTTCTGTCATAAGGGTGGTGTCATCTGCATATCTGAGGTTATTGATATTTTTCCCGGCAATCTTGATTCCAGCCTGTGCTTCCTCCAGCCCAGCATTTCTCATGGTGTACTCTGCATAGAAGTTAAATAAGCAGGGTGACAATATACAGCCTTGACGTACTCCTTTTCCTATTTGGAACCAGTCTGTTGTTCTGTGCCCAGTTCTAACTGTTGTTTCCTGACCTGCATACAGATTTATCAAGAGGCAGGTCAGGTGGTCTGGTATGCCCATCTCTTTCAGAATTTTCCAGAGTTTATTGTGATCCACACAGTCAAAGGCTTTGGCATACTCAATAATGCAGAAATAGATGTTTTTCTAGAACTCTCTTGTTTTTTTGATGATGCAGCAGATGTTGGCAATTTTTTCGCTGGTTCCTCTGCCTTTTCTAAATCCAACTTGAACATCTGGAAGTTTATGATTTACGTATTGCTGAAGCCTGGCTTGGAGAATTTTAAGTATCACTTTACTCGCATGTGAGATGAGTGCAACTGTGCAGTAGTCTGAGCATTCTTTGGGATTGCCTTTCTTTGGATTGGAAAGAAAACTGATCTTTTCCAGTCCTGTGGTCACTTCTGTGTTTTCCAAATTTGCTGGCATATTGAGTGCAGCACTTTCACAGCATCATCTTTCAGGATTTGAAATAGCTCAACTGGAGTTCTGTCACTTCGACTAGATTTGTTCATAGTGATGCTTCCTAAGGCCCACTTGACTTCACACTGCAAGATGTCTGGCTCTAGGTGAGTGATCACACCATAGTAGTTATCTGGGTCATGAAGATCTTTTTTGTGACAGTTCTTCTGTGTATTCTTGTCACCTTTTCTTAATATCTTCTGCTTCTGTTAGGTCCATACCATTTCTGTCCTTTATTGAGCTCATCTTTGCATGAAATGTTCCTTTGGTATCTCTAATTTTCTTGAAGAGATCTCTAGTCTTTCCCATTCTATTGTTTTCCTCTATTTCTTTGCATTGATCACTGAGGAAGGCTTTCTTATCTCTCCTTACTATTCTTTGGAACTCTGCATTCAAATGGGTATATCTTTCTTTTTCTCCTTTGCTTTTTGCTTCCCTTCTTTTCACAGCTATTTGTAAGGCTTCCTCAGACAACCACTTTGCTTTTTTGCATTTTTCCCCCCTTGGGAATCGTCTTGATTCCTGTTTCCTGTCCAATGTCATGAACCTCCACCCATTGTTCATCAGGCAGTCTATCAGATCTAGTCCCTTAAATCTATTTCTCACTTCTGCTGTATAGTCATAAGGAATTTGATTTAGGTCATACCTGAATGGTTTAGTGGTTTTCTCCACTTTCTTCAATTTCAGTTGAATTTGGCAATAAGGAGTTCATGATCTGAGCCACAGTCAGCTCCCGGTCTTGTTTTTGCTAACTCTATAGAGCTTTTCCATCTTTGGCTGCAAAGAATATAATCAGTCTGATTTCGGTGTTGACCATCTGGTGATGTCCATGTGTAGAGTCTTCTCTTGTGTTGTTGGAAGAGGGTGTTTGCTATGACCAGTGCGTTCTCTTGGCAGTACTCTATTAGCATTTTCCCTGCTTCATTCTGTACTCAAGGCCAAATTTGCCTGTTACTCCAGGTGTTTCCTGACTTCCTACTTTTGTATTCTAGTCCCGTATAATGAAAAGGACATCTTTTTTGGGTGTTAGTTCTAAAAGGTCTTGTAGGTCTTCATAGAACTGTTCAAGTTCAGCTTCTTCAGCATTACTGTTTGGGGCATAGACTTGGATTACTGTGATATTGAATGATTTGCCTTGGAAACGAACAGAGATCATTCTGTCGTTTTTGAGATTGCATCCAAGTACTGCATTTTGGACTCTTTTGTTGAGTATGATGGCTACTCCATTTCTTCTGAGGGATTCCTGCCCACAGTAGTAGATATAATGGACATCTGAGTTAAATTCACCCACTCCAGTCCATCTTAGTTCGCTGATTCCTAGAATGTCAATGTTCACTCTTTTCATCTCCTCTTTGACCACTTCCAACTTGCCTTCATTTATGGACCTAATGAAGAACCTAAGCTACTCCATTTTGTTAACAGAAAAACTCCATTTTGTAAGGTTCCAGGAAAAGAGCCTTTGGAAATCCCCTGACCTCACCCCACCACCCACGAGCCAATCAGACCCCAGACCAGAATCTCCTGACTTAACGTTCAGGAACTTGTGGTCTACCTAGGTAATAGGGACCAATCAAAAACCAACACACAACCCTTCGAAAGAAAGTGACCAATCAGACATCCCCCTACCTAGAAATTCTTTTTTTCATGAACACTCCCTATATAAGCAATGTAATCCACATCCCGGAGCTCCTCCCTATAGCTGCTGCATCAGTAATGGTGGGAGCCCCAGCTCGAGCTTGGTAATAAAAACTATCTTGCTTTTGCATCGGATATCGGCTCCCTGGTGGTCATTGGGAGATTTCGCGACTTGGGCATAACATTTGGGAGCTCCTCCAGGATCTCCCACCGGCTCCACTGGAAGACGGATCCAGAGAGTCATCTACAGCTGGTAAGCTTTTTTTCTTTCTTTCTTTTCATTTCTGACAGGGCCTATTTTCTAAGACCGGTATATGACTCAGGCAGACGTGCTGATGGGTAACTGGTTGGTGTGGGTCGTGGGGAGATGTCCCTGACCCCCTCGGAGGGGACAGAGTGCCCCTGTTCTCTGTAGGCGATAGTGGGTCGCTCCTGCTGAATGGCCGGAGGCCGAAGTCTTACTTTCAGTTTTGCCTCCGGACTCCCGGAGGTCTATTTCTCCTGTCTCTCTGTCTGTCTGTGTGGCTGTCCATATTGTCTATGTTAATTAACTAACATCTAACTGATCCAGGAATGATGGGGCAATGTCAATCTAGCCCTACTCCTCTATCTCTGATCACTGACCATTTTAAGGAGGTCAAGATGCGCACTCATGACCTCAGTGTAAAAATTAAAAGGAATAAATTAATCACTTTCTGCAGCACAGAATGGCCGACCTTCCATGTAGGCTGGCCCTCAGAAGGCACCTTTGACTTGGGAACTGTACACCGAGTCCGGGATATCATCTTCCGACCGCGGATCGGACATCCTGACCAAGTTCCCTATATCATAGTATGGGAAAATATCATATTGTGCCCCCCTCCTTGGGTAAAACCTTTTTTGCCTCAACAGGGATTTTCTACCACTCAGGTGTTGGTGACACGTGTAGGAAAGAACCTGAAGAATCCCAAGGAGCCTGAACCAATGGCGCCGCTATACCCCATCTTGCAGGGGTGGAACAGAAGAAGAACTTCTCTTTCCTCCCCCTTACCAACCCCCCAAACTGCCACCAGCCCCCGTCATCCCCTCACCCAGGGATGAAACACAGGGTGGGGGACCCGCACAAAATACTCACCACCGGCGAGCCATGCCCCAGGAGGGGCCGGCAGACTCAACGTTTGCCCTCTCCTTATGAGTGGCTGGTCCCCCTGATGAGGAAGGAAACCAACCTCATCAATACTGGCCCTTTTCTATTAGTGACCTATGTAACTGGAGATCCCAAAATGCTAAGTTCTCAGACAACCCTAGAGATCTAACTAAGCTTCTAGAGACTGTGCTTTTTATTCACCAGCCCACCTGGGATGACTGCCAATAGCTGCTCCAGATTCTCTTCACCACAGAAGAGAGAGAATACAGAAATGAGGCCCATAAAAGAGTCCCAGGGGCAAATGGAGAACCCACACTAATATAGATGAAATTAACACCTCTTTTCCTTTATTGCGACCTGACTGGGATTACAATATGGCACAAGGTAAAGAGAGGCTCCAGGTCTATCACCAGACTCTTTTGAGGGGGCTTAAGACAGCTTCACGGAAACCTACTAACCTAGCTAGAGTGGGAGATATTCAGCAGAGCCCCACCGAGAGTCCAGCTGCCTTCCTGGAAAGGCTGATGGAGGGCTTTAGACAATACACCCTCATGGATCCAGGAGCAGAAGGCACTCAGGCTGCTTTGATAATGCATTTGTCAACCAGGCAGCCCCCATTAGGAAGAAGTTACAAAAACTAGAACGCCTGGGTGAAAAGAGTATCCAGGATTTAATAACAGTAGCAGAAAGAGCCTACAACACCCGAGAAACCCCCGAGGAAAAACAAGCCAAAGGGGCAGATCGCCAAACCTGTAACATGCCACACATCCTGCTGGCCGCTACAGTTCCTGACTTGGGAGAGAGGGAGTGCCAGTTGTGCCACCTGGCTGCTGAAGGCAAGAGCCGTCCCCATACTCGACCAGCATTAGGAAAGAACCAATGTGCCTATTGTAAAGAGGAAGGACATTGGGCCAAGGAATGCCCTAAGAAAAAGAGGGGACCACGAAAGACCTCCATCCTGGCCATCGAAGAACTGAGAGATTAGGGAGGATGGGGTTCGGCACTCCTCCCCGAACCCAGGGTAACCCTAAGAGTGGAGGGGACCCCAATTGACTTCCTTGTCGATACGGGGGCTCAATATTCGGTTTTACTAGAGCCCCAGGGAAAACTGGCCGGAAAGACCTCTTGGGTGCAGGGGGCTACTGGAATGAAACAATACCAATGGATTACCCAAAGATCAGTGGACTTGGGTGCGGGCCGGGTATCCCACTCTTTCACAGTCATTCCGGAATGCCCCTTCCTGCTGTTGGGAAGAGACCTGTTGACCAAAATGGGGGCCCAGATTCACTTCCTCCTGGGGGAAACTAAAATACTTGACCAGTTGGGCAGACCGATTCAAGTACTGACAATTCAATTAGATGAATATCGGTTGCACCAAAAACCGACGCTCCCCGAAGCGGACATTCAAAAATGGCTAGACGAATTCCCTGTTATATGGGCCGAGACAGGGGGAACGGGTTTGGCTGGACACTGCCCTCCTATATACAGATCTCAAGCCAGGGGCTGACCCCGTCCGGGTCCGACAATACCCCATGACCCTGGAGGCCTGACAGGGGATCACCCCCCATATCCGCAGGCTCCTAGCCCAGAAAATCTTGAGACCCTGCCAGTCGGCCTGGAACAGCCCCCTGCTCCCTGTCAAAAAACCAAATTCTCATGACTATTGGCCAGTACAGGATTTACGAGAAGTCAAGCTGAGTTTTAGATATTACATCCTACTGTGCCGAACCCACACAACCTCCTGAGCTTACTTCCACCAGACCATCACTGGTATACGGTCTGAGATTTAAAGGATGCTTTCTTCAGCCTCCCCCTGGCATCCAAGAGCCAGGACCTTTTTGCTTTTGAATGGTCTGACCCGGAAGAAGGAATCAACGGCCAGCTGACGTGGACCCGGCTGCCACAGGGATTTAAGAATTCTCCCACCATCTTCGATGAGGCCCTCCATGAGGACCTGAGTGAGTTCAGACAACAACACCCCCAACTAACCTTGTTACAATATGTAGATGACCTCTTAATTGCAGCAAAGGACCAATAGTTTTGCCTTATGGGTACCCGAAAACTATCGTGGACCCTTGGAAAATTAGGGTACCGAACATAAAAGTCTCAGATATGCCAACCAGAGGTCACCTACTTAGGGTATATATTAAAGGAAGGACAGAGATGGCTGTCAGAGGCACAAAAGGGGATGGTACTCAAAACCCTACCCCAGATTCACCTCGAAGGGTGAGAGAATTTTGGGGGTCTGCTGGTTTCTGCCATCTTTGGATCCCAAATTGTGTGGAACTGGCTAAACCCTTATATGAAGCCACAAAAAGTACCACCCCTTTCAGTTGGATGGAGCGATGGAGACCGCTTTCAAGACGGCCCTGCTGTCAGCCCCCTCCCTAGGGTTGCCTGACGTTACAAAACCCTTTCTCCTGTATGTAGATGAAAAACAAGGAGTGGCAAAAGGGGTACTGATGCAGCATCTGGGACCTTGGAAGCAGCTGGTGGCTTACTTACTTGGAAGCGGCCAGTGTCTAAACGCCTAGACCCCGTGGCGTCAGGCTGGCCCCCAAGCCTCCACATGATTGCAGCAGTGGCCCTAATGGTCAAGGATGCAGATAAACTGTCACTGGGGCAAGAAATAAAAGCCCTCCTCTCAGCATTATGGCTTCCTAAAAAACTAGCCATAATACACTGCCTGGGACACCAAAAGTCAGACACCCTGACCTCAAAGGGAAACAATTTGGCAGACAGAGCAGCCCGAGATGCAGCCCAGGGCACCGTGATAGAAGCCACCCTTCAACTGCCCGACCCTGGGAGCCCTGTTCTGCCAGATTTACCCAACTACTCACCAAGAGTCTTAGACTGGATAAAAAGTTTGCCTATGACCCAACAACTGGCTGGATGGTGGAAGGCAGCGGACAGCTCCCTGATCCTCCTGGAGGAACTAGGAAAGCAGGTGTTACTAAGGATGCATCACGCCACTCACCTGGGAACCCACAAGATGCAGGACCTGATTAGACATGCCAAGATTACCATGAGAGATGTCAGATCGATGATAGAAAATATCGTATCAACCTGCAAGGCCTGCCAGCTCACTAATGCTGCCCATCACCCAGCCAACCAGGGATCTAGAGAACACGGGAGTCGGCCAGGAACATACTGGGAGGTGGACTTCACTGAGGTAAAACCAGGTAAATATGGATACAAATACCTACTGGTATTCATAGATACCTTCTCAGGGTGGGTAGAAGCTTTCCCCATCAAGAGAGAAACAGCACAGGTGATGGCCAAAAAGCTGATTGAAGACATCTTGCTGTGGTTTGGGTTTCCTACACAGGTGGGGTCGAACAATGGGCCAGCCTTCGTATCTCAGGTAAGCCAGGGGGTAGCCCAGGCTTTGGGGGCTAGATGGAAGTTGCATTGCGTTTATAGGCCCCAGAGCTCAGGACAAGTAGAAATGATGAATAGGACACTCAAAGAAACATTAACAAAATTAGTTGCTGAGACTGGCAGGGACTGGGTGGCTCTCCTCCCCTTTGCCCTATACTGGGTGCGAAACTCCCCCTACCAACTGGGACTTATCCCCTTCGAAATTATGTATGGGCTACCTCCCCCAATAATTCCTAACCTAAAAACAAGGTGCTAAAAGAAATAGATGATCAAAGATTACTCTTTTTACTTATGTCCTTACTATACTCCCACAGGGACACATGGAAGAGGCTCAAGGCATTATATGAATCAGGCCCACCACCTGAAACTCACCGCTACCGACCAGGAGACTGGGTGTACGTGCACTGCCATCGTCAAGAGACCTTAGAGCCCAGGTGGAAAGGGCCCTTCCTAGTTGTCTTGACGATACCCACTGCTCTCAAAGTTGACGGTATATCCACTTGTACTCACTATACCCACGTACGGCCTGCAGACCTGTTTGCCCTAAGGGAAGAATTCCTTCCCCAGTGGAAGACCAAGCTGGACAAAACAAATCCACTCAAACTCAAGCTAGAAAGGCGATAAAAGAACTGTTTATGCTGTTGTCCCTACAGCTTAGTGCTGCCGCTAACCCTCATCAACCGATGAACCTGACTTGGATGATTCTAAGCGCAACTATGGGAGAAGTAATTAACTCCACCTCAGCCATTTATCCCAAAAACACCTGGTGGCCGGACTTGGAATTCGACCTCTGTCTTCTGGCCGTGGGATCTTGGGACATTGGCGAATGGGAGGTAAAGATGCCCGGCAAGCCCAAATGTGGGGCTGGCACTAATAGGTGCAATACTCGGCCCTCCACTAACTCAGGACTTGGATGCAGCCACTACATTCAACCGGCAAGCTTACGGGAAACACCCTTCTATGTGTGCCCCGGAGGGAGACGGAACCTGGCGACCATCAGTAACTGCGGGGGGAGCTGACAAGTTTTACTGCGCCGCTTGGGGATGCGAGTCAATGGGGACGGTCGATTGGGAGCCCCCTATTAGTGGTGACTTGATTACCTTGGGTCACATTCAGGGCCCACTGGATCAACTAGGGGACATGGAAGGGAGTCCCTCATAACTGGGCCTTGTATGAACTTTCTTTGCAATCTGGTGAGACTCAAGTTCTCAACTGAAGGAAAAAAGTTCCCTGGTTGGGAAGCCGGACAATCCTGGGGCCTCTAGCTATATCAGTCAGGATATGATAATGGGTTGCTGTTTACCGTCAGGCTGAAAGTA
>NW_024070210.1:78028417-78045881 GCF_014754425.2 Oryx dammah | reverse complement strand
CCCCCTAGGCAGAATTCCAGACTGTATGAATAAGCCTTTTCAGTACAGTGCAGGTGCATACATGTTATTGTACAGCAAGGGGAGTGAAACCTCTGTTTACTGCAGTCTGTCCAGAATCCTCTCTCTTTCTTATCAAAAGAAAGGAATGCTCCCTCGTTAGCAAGGGACCATTAAACTCAAGGCTGTGTCCGTCTCCTTGGCAGAACATCTTGTTTGTAGGCAGAACATCTTGTTTGTAATCAGCACATCTCCACTTTCCCTATTGTGGCCTCATTAACCCTTCATCTCCCCCTTTTTTATTTTATTTAAGCCCTCAAGACATTTGTATTGATGTTCTGTAGAGCAAGGCGTAAAGCTGTAGGCGGCCAACCTCCAGCCTCTCCAGCCCCTCTCGTGGCTGTGCCTGTCTTAGGTTGCCCTCCTCTGAGGGTCTTACCCTTCATTGGCTATCCAGCCACCTATTGGGGGCTAGGCGGAATCTCTCTAGATGATGGGCATCTAGAACTCTTTTTATTTATATGTCTCGGTTAATCTCTTGAAGGGCTCATGTTAAATGGTACAGGTGTTATGCAAAACTGAGAAGAATTCCAATCACATTTCAACACACTTTGAGTAGATAAAACAGCTAATTGATCTCCAAGCCAGGAAACGGTGTGTTTGAAGATTGAGCACGTCAGTAGCAAGTTGTGCATCCAAATCTCACTGTTGTTGCCATAACAAGTGAGAGTCTTTATGCCAGTCCCGAATAAAATCAGCTGTTTGAATTCCTTGGTGTAACGCAAGACTTGCCACCGCTGCTGTTGCAGTTACTGACGTGACGGCTAGAATCGAAGCAATGACCACACCAAGCATACGTTGATATCAGTGTAGTAAAGTCTGTACAGCGGTTACTAGATGAGAAACAGCAAAAGAATCTGACCACGGCCGAGTCAGATTTATAGGTAACCATACTTCTGTCTGAGCCTTAACAATTACTAGCGAGAAATTGGAGTTACAGGCTCGCCTTTCAAATTCTTTCCACCAAGACTGATTTACACATTGAGTTAGATTACAATAATCACATGACACAGACCCCACAGTATCATTCCAGGTCCAATTTCCATATAACAAGGCAAAAGGATATTTTACACATGCCATTGTGGAATAAGATTTATTAACATGTAACCTAACATGGAATGGACCCAAAGAGTCACCACTGTCCAAAGTATAATTTCCTGACCAGATAGTCAGATTACCAAAAACTGCCTATAGATTCCAAATATCTCCTTGAATGTGTGGATATCCTTGCAATTGTAATTGAGGAGGGAAGTGCAAATTGCTGCCATTTAACTATTTCATTACCATTGCCCATCAAAGTGCTATTTGCACGATGCCCCCTAAAAGATTTATTTGACCACTTTTCTAGGAATTGCCCATGATCTGGACTCCAATCTACAGTGATGGCCCCAGAATAATTCATGACTTTAAAGGGTCGATGACCTCGGCAACATTCCCACTCCACAGATTCTAGAGAAGCAACAAAAAAGTTAACAGGACATAGCGACATGTGTTTTCCATTATGAATGTCTATTGGTTCTGTCGAGGTGCTAAATCCCCTGGTGGAAACAAGCACAGTAAAAGTAGCAAAATGGTAATTATTATACTTTACCCCCCATGTATTATAGGAATGATGAGAATGTTCCTTTGTGGACAGACAAAAGGGGTGTCCTCCTATACACAAATGAATACCTTCCATTGCAATGGTCAAATTACTAATATATTGTTGTTTATTATGAGATAGTTGTGCTATTCCCCTGCAAGTTGGTGGGGGAAAGAAGGCAGTCTCATTAGTACACACCAGCACTTCTGGTTCCCCCCAGGAAACTGCTCTTACTAATGGGGGATTAAGTATATATGCTCAATATGTATGATTATTTGCCGATACCCTGATTACCTGACATGTCACCACCGCCATCATGGCAAGCAAAATATTGGTAGGATTCAGAGGTTGCCCTGCCTTCATTAACGTCTTCTCTGCTTCCTGGGTCAACCTCTTCATTTGACCCCGTGTAGGAGGTGTTGCTTCCCTTGTACGGGAAGTAAGGCTTCTCTGCATAGTAAGCTCTTAGAATTTTTGAACAAAGGGATCAGCCATTGTTGATTTTGATCAACCTTGCTGGGGTCCAAAACCTGTAATTATCAACAGAAATGAAAGCATACCCTCGTCCCAAATATATTAATGATGCTGGGATCCAACCTTTCTCTTTACCTTTATACCAAATAGACATATTCAAGATCTTCTTATCCTCTTCTTTCCCTTGAAAATGCAACTCTGCTGCTGATAGATTTCCCTTGCTCCAAACATTCAAAAAATTTAGGGTAAGTAAGGTTTTATTCAGAATGTCTTTAGGTTTCATAAATCTCTCTTGTTTCCCCTTTTTTATTTTTTCAAGATAATCACACAAGGTACAATTAGCTCTTTCAATGATAGCTTGCCCTTGACTATTATAAGGAATACCAAAAGCATGAGTTATATGGTATTGAGATAAAAAGTGAGCTAATTTTGCGGATTGGTAAACAGGTGCATTATCAGTTTTCAATTCAATTGGTAATCCCATAACTGCAAAGCAAGATAACAAATGAGTAATAACAGTGTCAGTCTTTTCAGAATGTAATGCAGTGGCCCACTGAAAATGTATGCAAGTATCTATAGTATGATGCACACATTTTTGTTGTCCGAAGAAAGAAATGTAAATTACATCCATTTGCCATATCTGATTTGCTTGTAGTCCTCTTACGTTGACACTTGGTGGGGTAAATGGCAAAGCAAAGGGTGCACATATGGAACAAGAATGAACAATATTTTGAGCTTGTTTTCAAGTAATAGCATGAGATTTTTGTAATCCTTTGGAGTTGGTATGTTGTAAGAGATGTTCTTGTTTTGCTGCTTCTATAGGATAAAGTAAGGCATCAATTGTAGCATTTCCGAATGATAAGGGTCCAGGAAGTGCAGAATGTGCACGGATGTGAGTAAAGAAAATTAACTCTGAACGCTGCAAGAGCAATTGTTGTACTTGATAAAACAATTTATCAATAGCTCTTTTAAGGGTCAGTGGGAGAGAGACATGGAGAAGCTGTAGGCAAGAGAGAACAGCATATCGAGAATCTGAAACAATTTTAATAGGAAGTTGGGGAAAATCTTGCAAAACTAAATAGATAGCCCACAATTCAGCGGGCTGTACAGAAGAAAATGAGTGGGGGAGAACCTTGGAATTTTCCGGGGTCCAATATCCAGCAGTATTTTTATTTGCATCTGTAAAAATAGTGGGTCCCTTAACTGGAACATCTGAAATTGGGGAATGAGATATCACAGCATTAGTCCGGAGAAAATCAATCAATTTAGATGATGGATAATGATTAGAAAACGAACCAGGATATGAGGCAAGAGAAATTTGCCAGTTTTCATTAAATTGTAAACATCGAGATATTTGAGCAGTTGTTAACTGAGTAACAATCTGGTGTGGTTCACATCCTGACAATTGTAAAATACGATGGCGACCTTTCTGTATAAGGAAGGCTAATTTATCCATATATATATAGTCAATTTTTTGGAAAAACTGTTAGGTAAGAAAACTCATTCTATTAATCCTTTTTCTTGAGCAATTATACCAGATGGGGAATAAGGGGTATGAAATATTATAAAAGAAATAGGTTGAGATGCATGTAAGTAAGTAAAAAAGCCATCATTTAGTCATTGCTCGACAAATTGAAGTTCCTGTAAAGCCAATGGGGTTAAGGTCCGGGGGCTATCCAGCGCTGTATCTCCTTCTAAAGTAGAAAACAAATGTCGTAATCGAAAAGTAGGAGTTCCAAGTACCAGGCGTAGCCAATTAATATCTCCCAATAACTTTTGAAAATTATTTAATTTGCAACTTTTGGGGCCTAATTCTATGTTGTTCCAATATTGTCCCTAAATATGAAATAGGAAAGTCCTTTTGAATTTTTTCCGGGGCTAATTGCAAATTGTATAGTCTCAAAGCCTCCTGTACTTTTAAAAAGAATTCATCACGTTCAGCAATACTAGGAGCTGCCAATAGGAGATCATCCATATAATGATATAGAATATAATTGGGGTATTCTCGATGGAGGGATTGTAAAGAGCGAGCTACGAATTCTTGGCATAAGGTAAGACAATTTATCATTCCTTGTGGTAAGACTGTCCACTGATAACGCTTAACAGGCTGAGCATGATTAAGAACAGGAACTGTAAAAGCAAATTTATCTCTATCTTGCAATTGTAGGGGAATAGTAAAAAACAAACAAACAAAAAAAAACAGTCTTTAAGATCTAACACCATTAAGGACCAATTCTGAGGAATAAGAGATGGAGAGGGGAGTCCCAATTGCAATGCTCCCATAGGTTCAATACATTTATTAACTTCTCATAAATCAGTTAACATTCTCCATTTCCAGATTTCTTTTTTATAACAAAAACAGAAGAATTCCAGGGTGAGGTAGAGGGCTCTATATGACCAAGTTGGAGTTGTTCTTGTACTAATTGTTCTAATGCCTCAAGCTTCATTTGTGGTAATGGCCACTGCTCAACCCATTTTGGAGTATTAGTTAACCATTTTAATGGGAGTGCTCGAGGAATTTGAGCAGTGGCTACTAGTTTTCCAATGGAATGGTTACAGAAGCCCCCAAAGGAGAGAGAAGATCTCTTCCCCATATATTAATAGGTATGTTTACAATATAAAAGGTAACAAACACTGATCTTCCATTATGAAATTGGCATTGCAAGGGATGGGTACTCTTCCAGACATCTGCAATGGAGCCCAATCCTGTCAGCATTAAAGGGCTTTTTTCTTTTTCCCAATCTTGGGGCCATTGTTGAGAAGAAATGACTGAAACATCCGCCCCTGTATCTACTAGTCCCTCAAAGTTGTTTCCTTGTATAATCAAGGAGAGAACAGGGCGAGAATCTTTGATAAGCATTTCCCAAAATATATGTCACCCAGTACTTCCAAATCCTCCTGTTCGTTCATTAGGAAGAGCCAAAAAGGGGTGATAAGGTAGGAGAAGTATTTGAGCAATACATTCCCCAGCTAACAATGAAAGTGGGGTAGAAGTAGAGACCATAATTAAACAACAAGACAACATAGTCAGAGTCTATTACCCCAGGAATTATGGTTAAACCTCTCAAAGCTGCGCTGCTACAGCCTAATATCAAGCCAAAAGTGCCTTTAGGCAGTGGTCCAAATACATTTGTTTTTAATTTATAAATGCCTCCCCCTGGTGACAAAAGAACATTATCAGCTAGTGGCAAATCAGCAGCAGCACTCCCTGAAGTAGCAGACCGTAAGTCCAAAGTCATCATCTGAGGTCCTTTTAATGGGGCATCGACTTGTAACAGTTGCTGGGAGGGAATAGGGTTGGGGCAGATAGGATGGGAGGAGGGCAAGGAGGAGAAGTCCCCGGTATTGTTCCTGGGCCCCAAGGACTTAGGCCCGCAGGATAGTTTCCTGGTATCAGGTTGCCCATTTTGTCTGTTTTAGATCTGCATTCATTAGTCCAATGAAACCCCTTCCTGCACCGAAGGCAAAGTCCAGGAAGAGTCTTATTCTTCCCAGCAAGAGATCTGTCTTTAAGAATTGCACCTTGATCAGCTTTTAATTTCTGACACTCTCTTTTCATATAACCAGGTTTTCCACAAAAAAATAGTTACCTCTCTTTGGTGGTCTCATAGTTTTGGCCAAGGCTGTAGCAAAGACATTAGCCTGATGCTCAGCTCCTCCTACTCCCGAGCAGGCTCTGATATATTCAGCTATAGATGCACCCTGTCCCTTTAAGGGTCCCAGTATACGCTTGCATTCGGGATTTGCATTTTCAAATGCTAAAGTTTGTAAAATATCTCTGAAATCTCATCCCTCCCTACAGCTCGTTCCACAGCTACCCTCAATCTTGCTAGAAAATCAGTATATGGCTCATTGGGGCCTTGCATTGTTTTAACAAAGGAGGGCTGGGCATGGCCAGTAGGCACCACATGGCATCATGCTTGTAAAAAGACCTGGCAGACTTGTAAGTCCTGATCAGAGTATTGAGCCTGTTCTCTTAAAGCCCAATATTGGCCCTCTCCCATTAGCTTGACCTTGAGAGGACCAGAGGGATTCTGTCCCTCATTAGTCTGAGCCTATTTTCTAGCTTCTTCTTCCCACCAGCTACGAAATTGCAACCATTGAGAGCCCTCTAAGACAGCTTGGGCAATAGATTCCCAATCTAATGGAATGATTAATTTGCCTTTTCCCAATGATTCCAGCATAGCCAAAACAAAGGGAGATTGAGGACCGTACTGTGCTACTGCAGCTTTAAGATCTTTAAAAAATTTATATTCCAAAGGAGCGTATTGAACATTGATCACATTGCCATCCTGCTGTCTCTGGATGGGAAATAATTGTGGAGGATTGATAAACCCACCAGGAGGAGCAGGCAAGTCATCATCATGAAGCATAGACAAAGGAAAGGAGAACAGACAATGTTCCCTGCCCACATCAGGCTGATTAACTGCAGTGGGGAAAAGAGAAGCACAAGGAGGAGCAGAAGGTGTAGATTTTTTCTCCTCCTTACGGGATTTTCACCATTCCTGGAATAGATGGGTCATTTCTTTAATCTCTTTGCCCTCCTCTGACGAAACCGAAGAAGCCTCCGAATCTGATTCTGAACTATCAGATGTTTCACCATTTACAGGAGGAGGCTCATTTGTATCCTTGCCCTCAGGCAAGGCAGAAGCCCCACCAACGTCTGACACATCCTCATAAATTATTTCTCCCCTCCTTGAAGCATTAGATTAATTTCATTATCAGTAGAGAGCAAGGTCAAGCCTGTGTTATAGCACTACACAAAGTCCATAACTTCAAAGGGCTCACATTACCCTTCTGATGTTGCTTTCTCAATTCCTTTTGAATTATTTTCCATTCCTTCAAGTTTAACTGTAACTTAGTTTGATACTGAAACCGATGACAATATTGCTCCACCAAGCGAAAGAGCTCACTCAGTCGACGAGTTGAGGCTTTAACACCTATGGAGTGGAGAAGTCCTTGGACTAACTCCATGTATTGTGCCCGTAATGATGATGAGGAATTCCCCATGATTTTTTGAAAGCTCCCCTCTGCTAGGGTCAGGAATTCCCCATGATTTTCCCGAAAGTTCCCCTGCTATGGATTTAAAATCCCCCCCGGGGTTACTCACCCTTTCAGTTTCACTCGAGCCCCACGTTGGGCACCAGATGTTGATTACTGGTGATTATGAGTGAAATGACACAAAACACATGAGACATACGAGACACACAAGAGACAGACAGGACACCACTCTGGCCAGAGGAACAACTGGGCAAACTAATTGCCATTTATTATTATAAAGCCCCCTAGGCAGACTTCCAGACTGTATGAATAAGCCTTTTCAGTACAGTGCAGGTGCATACATGTTATTGTACAGCAAGGGGAGTGAAACCTCTGTTTACTGCAGTCTGTCCAGAATCCTCTCTCTTTCTTATCAAAAGAAAGGAATGCTCCCTCGTTAGCAAGGGACCATTAAACTCAAGGCTGTGTCCGTCTCCTTGGCAGAACATCTTGTTTGTAGGCAGAACATCTTGTTTGTAATCAGCACATCTCCACTTTCCCTATTGTGGCTGCATTAACCCTTCACATGGATTTGCTAATGCCTTCTGAAAATAATACAGTAAAATAAACACTTTAGAAGGTACTGCTTTGGGGATCCCCTGGGCTGTGACTCCCACCCCACACGGGGATACTGCACAGGTGCAGCCCCATCTGTCACAGTGTGCGTCTTGCACGATGCAGTAATACACAGCGGCGTCTCTCAGGGAAGCCCGGGGCAGGCTCAGGGTGCTGAACTTTCTGTCAGGAGGAATTAACAGAGATGCCACTTCATTTTCCATGTTTGTCTTATATCCTTGAATGATCAATTGTGGTCCCTGGTTGGGGAACTGTCGATACCAGAAGATATAGTCACTTGTAGCTATTGTGGTATGGTTACAAGGTATGTTCACTTCTTGTCCTTCATATGAGTCAATGAAGATGGGCTGGGAGGTCTTAGCAAGACTCAAAGTACCTGTGGAAGTAAAAAACACAACACTAGCTCCTATTTTGAAATCAAATTGAAGGTCCAACTGAGCACCCTCCAGGTTCTTTCTCAAGTAAACCCCCTATTTCCCCACCATATACAGACATACACAATTTACTTCTCACTTGTGTCTCAGGACACATTTTTTTAAAAAAAAAACATTTATTCTGAGGAATCCCAGGAACACATGAACAGACAATTTACTTTTCACTCATGTTTTGGGACACATTTTCTTTAATATATTTATTCTGAGGAATCCCAGGAACACATGAACAGACAATTACTTCTCACTCATGTTTCAGGACACATTATATATATATTTTTTTTATTCCGAGGAATCCCAGGAACACATGAACAGAGGTGGCAGGTCTAATTCATTCCTCCCATGGATAGACCAGAGCTCATTAACTGCAAATGTCTTTATTTCTCTCACTTCTCACATAAATGCCAAGGAACAGCCTGGAGAAAAATAGGACCCCAAAGCCATCCCTCAGCCTCTTGAATAAAGACAATGGTAGCAGAGAGGGTTGTAGATCCTTGTCTGGACGCAGATCCCAATTTATCTTAATGCCATAACTCACCCAAGGTCAGGAGCACGGTCACTCTTGTCATCTGCCTCATATTCTAATGTAAACCAGGACCCAGGGTCTAAGTTCTATTGCTGAGTCTGAGCCTGGACCAGGCTATGAACCAGTGAAGAGACGTAGCAGCAACTTCCAGAGCCAACACTAGCAGCTCTCACACGGGGCTGTCCCCAGAAGCAAGCCAACAGTAGGGCGACAGTGCCTCAGCAGGGGCTTCCCCTCAAGGTTCAACTGAGCACTCAGGAAGAAGCACAATGGTAAAAACTTCTAGTACAACAGCATAGCAGCCTGGATTTCCTTTTAGATCTTTGCCATGTTCTAACCCTCTAAAGATTTGGTCTGAATGAAACAAATATTTCAAAGGATAGATTCCTTATTCCTCATCGAATTTCCACAGTTCCAGAAGGTGCTCATCCACTGTAGTCAGTCTCGTATTCATGGAGCTCTGAGAATAATCCGTCTGAGATGGTCATTCATGCCCAGAAATCCCCCATTGATTCCAATGTAAGATGAAATGAAACCTTAATCTTATTCCACAAAAGAGCAAACGAGTCCATCTGAACTGGACCTTTCATCTCCTGACACCCTGGTGTCCTTTTGTAATCACACTAAGTCCACACCTTACATCTGCTACTCAAACTCACTTAACAGATATTAAACAGAGAAGCGGACCCCTCACTAGTCCCTACTGACCAGCTAGGAAAAGACTATGATGTGAAATCAGTCACCGAAACAGGAAGTGGAGGAGAAGAAGAAAAGGCACAAGTTCAGAGTCAAAACAGACCTAAATCCAAATCCCAGCTCTTCCACCTTGTGACCTAGGGCAACTCTCTCCTTGGGGCCTCAGTTTCTTCATCTATAAAATTGAGACAGTAACACCTACTTCAGAGTCAGCCTGTTGTAAACTGTCAGCAGTAGACTGTAATTGCTTCCCATTTCTTTCCTGCTTTTCTAAACTACATGTAAAGAACAATGACCAGCAGAAAGCACTTGTGTAGGAATTATAGTATATGTGACTATTTTTAAAGTATATATGGATCATCCACTCTTCCTTCAAGAAATACCCGTTAGAGAATCCCCTGGCAGTCCAGTGGTGAGGACTCCAAGTTTCCATTGCAGGGTGTATGGGTGGGGAACTAAGATCCCACAGCCAAAAAGAAAAAAAAAAAGAAATACCCAATATAAACTCAGTAACAGTAACAAAATTTTTTTTTAACTCTGAAAAAGAGCTAAATCCAAAAGATATCTTAATGTTAGTTGAATCAGCCAATTGCAATAATCCAAACACATTAGATACTCACATTAATGTGGAAAACATAGTGGTATGTTGAGTTCTTTGCTCATATAATATGGGAAAGGAAAATCACTAGAAAATATTTGGGGAACACTTCTTCCAGGTCTAAAATTGTTGAAAGTATTCTAAGTAAGCAACTTTTTCATTTTCCCATGGAGAAGATCAATGAGTGCCAAGGACTTCTAGTAACATTTTGGCACAGTATATATGAAATAACAAGTATGGAATAACCAGCTTCCTTCAGTACCAGGTGGAGAAGAAAGAAGGATTTAAGAGGGAGTTAAATATCCTAGAACACCTTGTACAGAAGTAACATAAAAGGGTCACATTTTAGAATCAGCTCATTGCAACAGTGACCCCATGTGGTAAATATACTTGGACAGAAAAAATGTTTCACAGGAGTCGATAGGTCTCAGATTCATGCAATTTATGGACCGCCCGTCATATTTCTTTGTTAAAGGTAGAAGCCAATAGTTTGGCTTGATTGCGTGGACCATGGGGTCTATTTGAGGCAATGGGAAACATTCTGAATGAGGATCCAGACAAACCAGTTGCGAGCAATTTTCTGGATGTGACATTTGTGCAATTTCCTGCAAATCACTTATTGTCTGAGAAGCACTTTCTTCACTTCTATAAGAGATTATGCACATTAATTAATCAATTGTGGAGGTTAATTTTACTTAATAAAGAACTTTAATTATTAGGTTCTTTCTAAACTACATATTTCTATATAAATGCAACTATGTTTAACATAGAAAATATCACAAGACCAAAACAATGATCCTACTTTTTCAGAACAGCAAATAAAACTTGATTTTTCTATGCTGCCATCTATTAACTGACTTAGGCAATTATTAACATATCAAACAACAAAAGGAAGAAACATTAGAGGTTTTTCTATGCTGCAGCCTTTGGAATGAAAGTAATCATTAATGACTGTGTTGTTATGGGTTGAATTTTGTCTCTTCCCACCTCCCCCACCCACTCCAAATATATGTCGGAGACATAATCCCTAGTACCTCAGAATGTGAATTTAGAGTGGCCTTTAGAGAAATAATCAAGTTAAAATGAGATGTTGGTGGACTCTAATCCAACATGACTGGTGTCTTTATGAAAAAGGGAAATTTGGAAACAGAGATGACACTAATAAAGGGAAAACAATGTGAAGAGACACAGAGAAAAGCTGTCCATCTACAAGCCAAGGAGAGGGTACTGAAGCAGATCCTTCTCTCACGGCCCCTGGAAGGAACCAGACTTGCTGACACCTTAATCTTGGAGCGTGATTCTCTAGAACTTCAAGACAACAAATTTCTGTTGTTGAAGGCACCCACGTTGTGACAGTGGCCCTGGAAAACAAATATATGGTACTATAATTATCTTCTATAACATGTATTCTCCTTTGAAAAACCTTATTTGTGTTCAAGAGATCTGGGTCACCACAGGAGTATATACATGCATTAATGTTATTTGTTATATGTACTGTAATTAAAAAAAAAAAAAAAACTCAAAACCCTGTTAAAGCAACTCTTAGAAGGTTCCTGTGATTAAGAAAGAAAACTGTGCCCCTATAGTAAGAGTCACCAACTGGAGATATATTTTAAAATTTTAAAAGGTGAGTTTTTCTCTGGTTTTTAAAATAATGAATTCTAAATACAGAATGTAGAAAATATGGAAAAGTATAAAAGTCATGTGAATGCCATATCCCAGAAATATTATTGATAATATTTGGGTCTATATCTTTTTTCCTTTGTCTATGAATAAATATTTTTGAAAAAATGGACTGCATGTGCATATATGCACAGACACATAAATACATACATACACTTTGGAGTACCCTGGATTTTTTAATGTTATTTCTGAAATATTTTTGCCTATTAATAAGTATATGTAGAATTTGGATTCTAGTTGAAAATATTCCTCGAAATATTCAATGATAGAGATGTACTATAATTTATTTACCAATTTTCCTAGTATTAAATATTTAGAGTTTAGGAAGAATACTATATAAACACCTTTATACATAAATCTGTCTAAATTTCCAATTATTTCTTTTTTAAGGGTTTTTCCATCTTCATTTTTTACATGACCACTTATAAAATAACATAAACTTACAGTTATTTCTTTAGCTTCTACAGAGGGGATTCCCTGGGTTAAAGAGTAAGAATATTTTAAGATTCTTGGTAAGTATTAATTTACTCAATCAAACAACATTTGCAGAGTCCCTACTTGGGTCCGGCACTGAGCTAGATGCAACATCCCCCTATGAGAATGGTCTTGTCAAAAGGAAGAGAATGTTTAAAGCAGTGATAGTCTTCATGACAGCTGCTGTGATAGGGAAAGTACAGTATTATGGGAACGCACAGGTAGGAAGACTACTTTGGTTGTCGGGTTCCAGGAACATTCCCAGCTGGAGTGACACCTGAACTAAAACGTAAGGGAAGATGGATGAACCTGGTAAGGACTGGGTCAAGTAGGAAGAGGCCAAAGGAACAGCTTCGGGACAGACCTGGAAGCAATTATGGAAGCACAAGTGCATAGCACTTGGGTAGATGGTAGTTTCATTGTTTGATATAGAAACTAAAAAACAAAGAATGAGTTTGTCTTATTTGTTTCTTTAGTTTGGGGAAGGGAAGAAGATGAAAAACTAAACACTTAATTTTAAGTATTTCTGGGTTCTTGCAGAGAACACAGTGAAACTTATTACACAATTAGAAAAAGGTCAGAGGACGGAAGACAGAATGGAACACAAAGTGGCTCCATGGAGGGTGGTTTCTCTTAGAGAGAGGGATGTCTCCCTAGCCTCCAGGCAAGGGCAAGTTCTCACATGGATGCAGCAAAATATAGCTCTCAGGAAAACCAGGATAATAAGCCCCTAAAATGCTTCTCTACTCCTACCTTCTCGGAAATACTTAACATTATATTTCAGGAATGAAAACTGCGATTCCACAAGTAATTAAAAAAAAAATGTTGGTACTTCCCTGGTGTTCCAGTGGTTAAGAATCTGCTTTCCAACGTAGGCTATGTGGGTTCGATCCCTGATTGGGGAACTAAGATCCACATGCTGCAGAGCAAATGAGGCCACGCTCCAGAACAAGAAACCACTCCCATTTTGTCAAAGACCCAGTACAGCCGAAATGTAAAAAAAAAAAAAATAAATAAATAAATAATAAAATAAAATAAAATACGGTGTTGCTCAAAATAGAATAAAATGTTGCTTGATGCAATTTAACCACAATGTAGATAGGACGATGCTAGCTCTGCTCCTAAAAGCAGGTTTCCAGGATAAAAGATGGTATACAGGTTCAAGTGATGTGACAAAGGCCAAAGTAGAGTAACTTAAAAACACGATTGACTGTATTTCCTTCTCATGTTGCAGTCCAAATATAAGCAGTTCAGGGCAGATAGAAGAGATCCATAGCTTTGGTGATGGTCTTAGTCCATTTGGGTTGCTATGACAAAAATACCACAGACTAGAGGTATAAGTAACAAACCTTTATTTCTAACAATCCTGAAGGTTAGGAAGTCCAGGATCAAGGTGTCAGTGGATTGGGTGAGGACCCTGGTTCATAGACCACAGTCTTCCTGCTGTTCTGTCATATGGAGGAACAGGCAAGCAGATCTCTGGAGTGCCTTATATATATAAGAAAATGAATTCCATTCAAAAGACCTTCACCCTTACAACCTAAGAATTTCCCAAAGGCCCCATGTCCTAATACCATCACACTGATGATTAGGATTCAACATACAGATTTTGGCAGGACACAAACATTCAGTCCATCAGTTCAGTTATGTGTCCAGCTCTTGGCAACCCCATGAACCACGGCATGCCAGGCCTCCCTGTCCGTGACCAACTCCCTGAGTTTACCCAAACTCATGTCCATTGAGTCGGTGATGCCATCCAACCATCTCATCGTTTGTCGTCCCCCTCTCCTCCTGCCCTCAATCTTTCCCAGCATCAGGGTCTTTTCAAATGAGTCAACTCTTCGCATGAGGTGGCCAAAATATTGGAGTTCCAGCTTCAGCATCAGTCCTTCCAATGAACATCCAGGCCTGGTCTCCTTTAGGATGCTGTTTGGATCTCCTTGCAGTCCAAGGGACTCTCAAGAGTCTTCTCCAACACCACAGTTCAAAAGCATCAATTCTTCGGCGCTCAGCTTTCTTCACAGTCCAATTCTCACATCCATACATGACCACTGGAAAAACCATAGTCTTGACTAGATGGACCTTAGTCGGCAAAGTAATGTCTCTGCTTTTTAATATGCTTTCTAGGTTGGTCATAACTTTTCTTCCAAGGAGTAAGCATTTTTAATTTCATGGCTGCAGTCACCATCTGCCATGATTTAGCGCCCCCCAAAATAAAGACTGACACTGTTTCCACTGTTTCCCCATCTATTTCCCATGAAGTGATGGGACCAGATGCCATGATCTTCGTTTTCTGAATGTTGAGCTTTAAGCCAACTTTTTCACTCTCCTCTTTCACTTTCATCAAGAGGCTCTTTTAGTTCTTCTTCACTTTCTGCCATAAGGGTGGTGTCATCTGCATATCTGAGGTTATTGATATTTCTCCTGGCAATCTTGATTCCAGCTTGTGCTTCTTCCAGCTCAGTGTTTCTCATGATGTACTCTGCATATAAGTTAAATAAGCAGGGTGACAATACACAGCCTTGATGTACTCCTTTTCCTATTTGTAACCAGTCTGTTCTTCCATATCCAGTTCTCGCTGTTGTTTTCTGACCTGCATACAGGTTTCTCAAGAGGCAGGTCAGGTGGTCTGGTATTCCCATCTCTTTCAGAATTTTCCACAGTTTATTGTGATCCACACAGTCAAAGGCTTTGGCATAGTCAATAAAGCAGAAATAGATGTTTTTCTGGAACTGTCTTGCTTTTTCGATGATCCATCAGATATTGGCAATTTGATCTCTGGTCCCTCTGCCTTTTCTAAAAACAGCTTGAAAATCCTGGCAGGCTGCAGTCTATGGGGCCATGTAGAGTCAGACACAACTAAGCGATTTAGCAGTAGCAGCAGCAGCAGCCACCACCTCAATAAATGGGGGGAATATAGACCTGAGCACACAATGTCCCTTCCCTAGTCCTCCATTATAAAAGGCTCTTCCCTGGCCATCCTCCCACATCATTGCCTCTGAGAAGTCCATTGAGCCAAGGATATATCTCTTCTAGATCTTGCTCTGGTTACCCAGATCTCAGGATTCCCTGCACACAAGGATTCCCCAGATCCACCTTTAAGGTCTGCATGTGCTTCTTCCAAGGACCTTCTTCCCTGATGTAGATATTCCACCAGTGTGTACACACCCCAAGCCCAAGGGGTAGTCGAGGAACGGCTCTTTGCAGGGATTGTAATCAGGTTGGGCTAAGGTATCCTCATCAAGAATAGAATCCAAAAATAGATCTGGGTATGTATAGGAATTTAGTATACTATAAATGCAGTATCCCAAATTGATGGAGCAAAGGTGAAGTTTTCAATAAGTAGTGTTCCTATGAATGTCTATCCATTTGGAAAAAATAAAGAAATGTAAGTCTCTACATAAAAATTAATTTCTTTTGGGATATATTCTTTTGAATTGTATGGTTCAAAATGGAGCTGCTAATTTCTTGCAGAATCATACCCCAGCCACTATTAATTAATTGGTCAAATGTAGAGCAAAGCTGGGCTAACTCTAGTAGCCACCACAACTTGTCCAGGGAGTAGCATCTGGCTCACACTGAGGCAACCAGAGCCCTTCCTGGGAGATTCTAAATTAAAAAGAGAAAAAAGAGAGGCATTGAGTCCAGTCCTTCACAAGGGTATAGGTAAGAAGATGTGAGAACAGGAGCTGTAATCGGCCTACGTGTTTATACAACATACTTAATCCTCCATTGTTTTGAATCCTCCTCACATTATGTCTCACTTGCTTCCTCTCTTCTTCCTTCAGAGTCAAATTACCTCTACTTCCTTTTGTCACACAGCATTTTATGCACTTCTCTGTCTGAGCACTTACCAAACTGTTTTGAGTTATCAGTTTACTGTTCATTCCTACAACTAACACTTTTTATTAACAGGAACTATTTTGGGAATGAGGGCTACACCACTGTTGAAATCTGCCTCATGCCTGGAGGAGCCTATAGGCTGAGGAGAAGTTGAGTGGTTAGACTACACGCCTGAGAGGCAGGCTGCCTGGGTTTCAGTTTACTGTTGAGAAGGTCTGTGACTTAAGTAAGATACATAAGTTCTCTGAGCTTGAATGCCTTCATCGGTAAAGTGAAGCTCATAAGAAGAGTTGTGAGAATTAAAGGGGTTCACAAATGTTTGGTATCGCACCTGGCATCTGCAGATCAAGGATGGTTTCTTTCACCTTTTTATGATCAGTGCTCAGCAGAGTATCTGGCACACAGGATTTATTTCAATACATGCTTGTCAAATGAACAACTTTTGTGGCTTTACCAAAAAAAAAAAAAAAGTTATAATGAAGGAGAAATCCTGGAGCCACACCGCCACCTTGTGGAGGGATATTAAGGCTTCAGGAGCATGGTTTTCTGTGCTCAGGAGTTTGTATTCAGCTCTCCCTGCAGCCCCCACCACTGTGTCGCTCACAGCACAGAAGTACAAGGCAGAGTCACTCCAGAGAACAGATGGTTTCTTCAGGTGGAAAGAGGTTTGGCTCTTGTTAAATTCAGCCTCAAAACCGTAGTCGCCTTTAACCAGGCTGTCCCCAGAGATGTACTTCAGAAGGAACTGGAGACCTTGATGGCGATGCTGGACATACCAAAAAAGATAAGGGCTCCCCGAAACTGAATAGGTGCACTTCACAGTCACTGGATCACCTTCTGAGACAGGGACCTCATCTTCTGGCTGAGTCACCGACTGAGCTCTCAGTCCCCCTGTAAAGTAATGCACATCAGTGAAGCTTCTGAAAAAGAACGTAAGCGGGTAATACAAGTGGAAAACGGGAAGGGAATATCACTCACTGAGTGTAAACAGAACCCCAAGTGTCCAGATGTGTGCAGAGGCCATGGCTCAAGCTGGGCTGGATGGGGGCTCTCTTGCAGCTCACCTTTGCTGGAGATACGGCACCACCCCCAGAGACTAAGTTCTTCACGAGCACAGCGTTTTACAAATGCCCCTGGTGCTTCCTGGCAACTGTATCTTCTCCTTGTAGAGCAAGCTCTTCCCTCAGACCTCAGTGAGAAGCAAGACTGCAGCACCTCCTGCACTCAAGACAAACCGCGCACTGCAGCGCCCCCTAGAGCCCACTTAGAATCAGGAGACTTTCCAGTCTAGTAGCTGAGCAGCTTAACTAGTGACTCAGCTGTAAAGGATCCGCCTGCCAATGCAGGAGACTCAGGTTCCACCTTGTGTCAGGAAGATCCTCTGGAGGAGAAAATGACAACCCACTCCAGTATTCTTGCCTGGAAATTCCATGGACAAAGGAGCCTTGCGGGTTCCAGTCCATGGAGTCACAAAGAGTCAGATA
>NW_024070210.1:78005796-78028407 GCF_014754425.2 Oryx dammah | reverse complement strand
CACACACACACACACACACACACACACACACCTGGGGCTTCCAGGACTTATCACAGGACCGGTGCTCTGGAAGTCTACATTTTCCATTGGTGTTCAAGGAGAAGAATCAGGGCCATGTGAACCAAAGTGGGAATATTCATCCTGAGTGGTTTTAAATGGTTTATGCTCTCTCAAGATAATACAGGGACAGAAAGAAGGGAAAAGCATATTTTGATAGGATGTGGAAATAAATAGAGAAAAAGGAAGGAAAGCACAGCATTGAATGGAGAGAGAAAGAAAAGGGAGAGACCAGAAAAACAAAATAAGGGAAAAGAGTAAGGCAAGAGGATATGAATGGTAAGAGTGAGCTTATCTGTCTCTTTAGAAGTAATTTAGAGCCGACTTCCAATTAAATCTCTTTGACCACAATATAACTTGAGTTTTTCTCTTGGTTGGGTCTGTTGGGACCCCTCCCTATCATATTTAAATAGTCATACAAGAAGAACTTGAACCTTCTCTTTAAACATTTTTAGAGAGAAAAAAAGAAGGGATGGTGTTATAAACTTGTTATAAATATTTGTCCTATTAAACAGTAGGTTTTACAACTAAAAAACTTCTATGAAGGTTTGCAAAAATAGAAATTTTCCACATACAGAGGCTACTTAAAACAGACTTCAGATGAAATACACACGGATTAAAAGTTGATGGTCAACTAAGCTTGAGGTATTATGATGATGACAAAGAGTTCATTTAAGGGGAAGACAGGCTAAAGTTTTACACTAAAAAAATGCCACAGTAGCAGCAGAGTGATTATTCAATAGAGTCCAACTTAAAGAAAATAAGCAAGTATCAGTATAAAGAAATTGTTTCTCTGATTTTCCTTATTTTTCCTTTAAGTAATATCCAAAGAAACCACCCAGTTTAGAAAGAGGATAGAAAATCTCTTTGCTTTGAATCAGAAAAAAATGTGGAACATAGCTATTTCTCAAAGCTTTGCTAAGGATCTCATACTTAACTAACTGAAACCTTGACCCTATTATAATGTCTTTCTTTGAAATATGTAAGTTATCTTTAAATAATCATCTACAAGTCCCAAAGAAGCCTATGATGAGTGAGAAAATAGAATAAATTTCTTCTCTTTCTGTCTAGAGCTTAAGTGTTAGTGTTGTATCTTAAAAGGTACTGGCAGTCATCTCCAGAAGAATGATTGGGAAAAGCTTAGAGAAAGGAATATTTTTATATACATGTGCAGGATTAGGGGAAATCTACAAGAGAAGGTAAAGCACCCTGGCACCAACAACAGTAAGAAGGCCTCACCACTCCTAGGCTTGAAGGGACAGAGGAGGAAGAACTTATCCCAGCCTGGGAGACCTGTAACTGAGGTGGATCCACAGGACCTGTGGATTTCAGCACAGGAAAGGAAAGATCGCAGAATATAAACAGGCTGACCACTCTTTCCTGCCAGGGGCTCCCACTGGGCCAAACCCAGCTAGAAGCAAAAAAGACAAGTACATAGAAGTCAGCCTCCTGGGTGTAGAGCAGGATGGAGAGTAGACTTGGAGAGAAGAACAGAGAACATCCAGACCCCTGACATTGGGTTTAGGGTTCCCCTATCAATCAGGCAAAACATGGGTTTATCCTAAATGTCTGCTCAGGCATATCTATACAGCACTTTGATTGATGTAGCAAGATAAACAAGTCAAAACAATAGTCCAATATAGACTTTGGTGCCATAACTAAATTTTCCAGGTAATTGCCTAATCTCTACTTCTTCTCTCCTAAACAGATATAGTATACAAAGCATGTAGAACTATGCCTAGATAGTGCAAGTGACTCATTGTGCTTACCTTCAACTATTTAATAATAAATTCCAGGAGATACAAATGAACTAAACCTTTAAGAGGCTACACATCCAAAGGATTCCTAGGGCATCAACTGAGCTTTCAGAATTGAACAAAATAGACTCACTAGCTATTCTTCTTATGTGCTTTATGAGATTGATGAGGGTATTATTCATCAAATGTCTACTGTGAGTGTAATGTTAAGCCCATGACATTTCTTGACTTATTTTTCCTCCTAATATTTTAGAGGTGAAAATATTAGGAGTTGAGGAATATTTGATTAGTCAAGCCATCCTTAAAGAAACAGACCAATATTTTTAACCCATACTTTTCTGACTATAAAAGCATAAATAACATTGAGAATTTCAAGTTTGAACATTTATTTTTTTAATTTTATTTTTACTTTATTCTACTTTACAATACTGTATTTGTTTTGCCATACATTGACATGAATCCACCAAGGGTGTATACAAACTTCCAATCCTGAATCCCCCTCCCACCTCCCACCCCATATCATCTCTCTGGATCATCCCCATGCACCAGCCCCAAGCATCCTGTATCCTGTATCAAACACAGGCTGGCCCTTCATTTCTTACATGATAGTATACATGTTTCAATGCCATTCTCCCAAATCATCCCAACCTTTCCCTCTCCCTCAGACTCCAAAAGTCCATTCTATACATCTGTGT
Organism: Oryx dammah; assembly: GCF_014754425.2. Classification (NCBI taxonomy): domain Eukaryota; kingdom Metazoa; phylum Chordata; class Mammalia; order Artiodactyla; family Bovidae; genus Oryx; species Oryx dammah. The sequence continues at coordinate 78,025,898 of NW_024070210.1, read as the reverse complement.
CTCTTTTGCTGTCTCACATACAGGGTCATCATTACCATCTTTCTAAATTCCGCATATATGTGTCAGTATACTATATTGGTGTTTTTCTTTCTGGCTTACTTCACTCTGTATAATTGGCTCGAGTTTCATCCATCTCATTAGAACTGATTCAAATGTATTCTTTTTAATGGCTGAGTAATACTCCATTGTGTATATGTACCACAGCTTTCTTATCCATTCATCTGCTGATGCACATCTAGGTTGTTTCCATGTCCTGGCTATTATAAACAGTGCTGCGATGAACATTGGGGTACATGTGTCTCTTTCTATTCTGGTTTCCTTGGTGTGTATGCCCAGCAGTGGGATTGCTGGGTCATAAGGCAGCTCTATTTGCAATTTTTTAAGGTATCTCCACACTGTTCTCCATAGTGGCTGTACTAGTTTTCATTCCTACCAACAGTGTAAGAGGGTTCCCTTTTCTCCACATCCTCTCCAGCATTTATTGCTTGTAGACTTTTGGATCACAGCCATTCTGACTGGTGTGAAATTGTACCTCATTGTGGTCTTGATTTGCATTTCTCTGATAATGAGTGATGTTCAGCATCTTTTCATGTGCTTGTTAGCCATCCGTATGTCTTCTTTGGAGAAATGTCTATTTAGTTCTTTGGCTCATTTTTTGACTGGGTCGTTTATTTTTCTGGACTTGAGCTGCATAAGTTGCTTGTATATTTTTGAGATTAGTTGCTTGTCAGTTGCTTCATTTGCTATTGTTTTCTCCCATTCAGAAGGCTGTCTTTTCACCTTACTTGTAGTTTCCTTTGTTGTGCAGAAGCTTTTAATTTTAATTAGAGTCAGGAACAAGACACGGGTGCCCACTTTCACTGCTACTATTCAACATAGTTCTGGAAGTTTTGGCCACAGCAATCAGAGCAGGTAAAGAAATAAAAGGAATCCAGATTGGAAAAGAAGAAATAAAACTCTCACTGTTTGCAGATGACATGATCCTCTACATAGAAAATCCTAAAGACTCCACCAGAAAATTACTAGAGCTAATCAATGAATATAGTAAAGTTGCAGGATATAAAATCAACACTCAGAAATCCCTTGCATTCCTATACATAAATAATGAGAAAGTAGAAAAAGAAATTAAGGAAACAATTCCATTCACCATTGCAACGAAAAGAATAAAATACTTAGGAATTTACCTACCTAAAGAAACTAAAGACCTATATATCGAAAACTATAAAACACTGATGAAAGAAATCAAAGAGGACACTAATAGATGGAGAAATATATCATGTTCATGGATCAGAAGAATCAATATAGTGAAAATGAGTATACTACCCAAAGCAATCTACAGATTCAATGCAATCCCTATCAAGCTACCAGCGGTATTTTTCACAGAACTAGAACAAATAATTTCAAGATTTGTATGGAAATACAAAAAACCTCGAATAGCCAAAGCAATCTTGAAAAAGAAGAATGGAACTGGAGGAAACAACTTGCCTGACTTCAGGCTCTACTACAAAGCCACAGTCATTAAGACAGTATGGTACTGGCACAAAGACAGAAATATAGATCAATGGAACAAAATAGAAAGCCCAGAGATAAATCCACACACCTATGGACACCTTATCTTCGACAAAGGAGGCAAGAATATACAATGAATTAAAGACAATCTCTTTAACAAGTGGTGCTGGGAAAACTGGTCAACCACTTGTAAAAGAATGAAACTAGATCACTTTCTAACACCACACACAAAAATAAACTCAAAATGGATTAAAGATCTAAACATAAGACCATAAACTATAAAACTCCTAGAGGAGAACATAGGCAAAACACTCTCCGACATAAATCAAAGCAGGATCCTCTATGATCCACCTCCCAGAATACTGGAAATAAAAGCAAAAATAAACAAATGGGATCTAATTAAAAATGAACATTTATTTTTTAAAAATACCTTACAATATTGGAAAGTAATTCCATTATCCTAATAAAGTTATACAATCATATTCTTATGTGATACTTAACTTTAGAGACTATCTTTTAATTGGGTGTATACCAAATACTGACTTCATATGTATGTGCCACTTAATCAAAGCAGCCCCTAGATCACTGCTTCTAGGAGGTCCTCAGATATTTAAAGAACTGAATGAGCTAATGACTCCAAGAAAGCATTAGCAGCAATGGGGATATAACCAGCAGCAGGCAGAGCAGATCAATGTAGGGAGACCTTGGGCAGCTCTACGCCCACTGCATTGGATTCTCCATGTTTACTCTCAGCCCTGCTGTGCATCTTTAGTCTCAGGAGCCTTAGAATAGCTTTCTCAACCAGGAATCTTTTTACAAGAAGTAAACCTCAAAAAAATGGAAATTTCTATATACTTATAAACTTCCAGGATTTGGGAGTACAGGGAATTTTACTCTCCTGTGAATCTATCACAAGTCACCATCGAACTGAGAGCTTCATGATGCTTTTAAGACTGCTGTCACTGAGCTCTCTTCTTCCTGAATGCTCTCTCATCAACTGTATTTTCCCCTTCTTTTATTTCATTCTTGTCCCACTTTCTCTTTGGGTAAGAACACCTTTAGTGTTCTACATGTAAGCTGGAAAAAATCTGGTAAGAAGACTAGTTGTTGACAGTTTCAACAGTAGAATCAACACACCAACATAAAAGGTAGGGCTTTCAATATGTCAGTCCTCAAAGAACTGAAAAGAACTTCCTATAAGAACAAAAGGAATTTTCTGTCTCTTCTTGCTTGTGAAAGCAGCGAGGGGCCATGCGCTTATTCACTGTTTGTGGAGCAACAAGAGCACATGCGCGGAACTCACGGAGAAAACGCACACATGGCTCATCCATTCAGATATTTCATTTGCTTAAAAGGCAAGATTAACACAGTTGTAAACACGCAATAATCCAAAACAGAATATGCCTAAAGAAGTGGTACAAACATATCAATTTATAGGTGTATACAATTTGGATGTTACTAAAAGCAGAGAATGGGCTTCCCAGGTGGCGCTAGTGGTAAAGAACCCACCTGCCAATGCAGGAGACATAAGAGACACAGGTTTGATCCCTGTGTCAGGAAGATCCCCTGGAGGAGGGCATGGCAACCCACTCCAGTATTCTTGCCTGGAGAATCCTATGGACAGAAGAGCCTGGCAGGCTACGGTCCCTAGGATCGCAAAGAGTCGACCCAACTGAAGCAACTTAGCACACACACAAAAGTAGAGAATAGTGGCTAAAGCCTCAAGATCTGGGCTCCTGAGTATGGGATGCTTACATCAAACTTGGATGAGCAATCGAATTGCCAGAGAGACATTTATAGAAAATACAGGCTTCTGGGTCCCACCCCTGCAAACTATGATTCAGTTACTCTGGAATGCAGGGGAGAAAATATCTACTCTTTTTAACAAAACTCCAGAGACTTCTGATTTTAAAAAAAAAAAAAATTGAAATCACTGTTCTGTCCTAGGACTTTAGTCTATAAAGTGGGAAGGAAAGGTCTGGGTAAAAAAAAACAAAGATAATTTAACAAGGATATGGGAACAATATATTACAACTTATACTGTATTTTTTTAAGTTTAAAAATTTGGAATAAGATTGAATTTTACTAATATTTCATATACTAATTGACACTGGAATCCTCACTTAGTGTATATATCAAATTGTAATAACTAAAATATCCTGAGAGAAGGATTGAGGTTTCAAACTCAGGGCTGTTGGTAGTAGCTATTCACTCTTGTGTTCCCTTTCAGCTAATTATACTATTGAATATTAGCTAAAGTACACTTTACAAAATGTGTGTATAACTCCATGGACTATAGCCCTCCAGGCTCCTCTGTCTATGGAATTTTCCAGGCAAGAATACTGGAGCTGGTTACTATTTCCTACTCCAAGGGATCTTCCTGATCCAGGGATTGAACCCACGTCTCCTGCATTGGCAGGCGGATTCTTTACCACTGAGCCACCTGTGTCTTAAAAAAAATTCCCACAAACAGAGTGAAGTTGGCAAATAATATTTAAAATGCAGAAAGCAAGAAGAAAATAGCAGAGTGGACATGACTCTTCTTCTCTGCTATTTTCTTCTTGCTTTCTGCATTTTCATTTTAAATATTATCAGCCAGCTTCATTCTCTTTGCGGGAATTTTTTTAAACACAGGTGGTGCAGTGGTAAAGAATCAGCCATTTTACAAGGGAAAGCAAAAATAATCCAGGCATATTTCAAAAGAAATAGATCAAGTGTTTCAGTTATCCAAAAGACAATTTAAAACATGAATTTACAGAACCATTATTGAAACACTCCAAAAAAACATTTCCCTATCTACCTTCATTATATATAGTGCTGTGCTGGGCTTATTTACTCAGTCATGTCCAACTCTTTGTGACCCCATAGACTGTAACCCTCCAGGCACCTCTGTCCATGAGGATTTTCCAGGCAAGAATATTGGAGTTGGTTGCTATGTCCTCCTTCACAGGATCTTCCCAGCCCAGGGACTGAACCCAGGTCTCCTGCATTGCAGGCAGATTCTTTACCATCTGAGCCACCAGGAAAGCCCAAGAATACTGGAATGGGTACCCTATCCCTTCTTCAAGGAATCTTCCTGACCCAGGAATCTAACCGGGGTCTCCTGCATTGCACGCTCATTACAAGCTGAGCTACAAGGGAAGCCCATTATGTATGGTGTTTGGACTCAAATGTTTTTCCTGATAGTGCAAATGGAAAAGCTTGGGGGATGCTGAATTGGGAGTAGGAGGGGAAGAAGTTGTTGTTCGTCTTTCTTCCACATCCTGCAAATGCTGTGACCTCTCCTTGTTTCTGTTCAGCTCTTCATGGATTCCCTGCTTCTGTGTACCTCAGAGCACAATAGTAAACCCCAGCATCTGCTGTCTGCACCTGGAGGATGAGCAGTGATGAAGAGAACCTCTCATATGTCATGTTGTAGCGTCCCTGTTGAGAAGGCTTTAAGCCCTTAATGAGGAGTCTTGGTGCAAATCCTGGGAAGTGATGGTACCAGAAAAAGCCATAAACATTGGATATAGAGTGATTACAGGAAATTTCAGCCGCAGCTCCCTCCAAAGAGACCACAGTGGGAGGCTGAAATACTTGCTCCTTGCTCTCTGCAACTACAGGAAAAAAACAAACAAACAAAAAAGGTTGTGACTTTGAAATTTAAAACAAATTTTTAAACAAAGGCTACATTTTTCCAAGACCAGATGGTGAAAAAGTTTGCTCACCCTTCCAGAAAGAGCTGAGAAGGAGACCCAGCCACACTGCTTCCAGAGTGCTCTGCAAAGCCATGGCCAAAATGCAGCTGGTCTCAGGCCAGTTGCCTCAAGTGTGACACTCGCAGGAAGCTGACTATAGGCTGCCTGTTTTGCATTTTCTTCTGTGTCATGACATCATCAGTCAGAATCTGTGAACCAAGAAGAATCACTAGAGTTTTGAGGCTACTTAATAACTTCATCTGTACTTTGTTCTGAGTAGGGAGTCTTAAAAAAGGAGATGCCCTGGAGGAGTAAATGGCAACCCACTCCAGTATTCTTGCCTGGAAAATCCCTGTACAGAGGAGCCTGGCAGGCTACAAGTCTATGGGGTGTCAAAGAGTCTGACAGGACTTAGCAACTGAGCACACACACACCCTCTCAGAGGTCACCACAGCTGTGCATTTAAGAAGGCATTAATCATTTAAGAAGCTTTCTTCCTTCATTAACGGTGCCAGAAAGAGTCTCACAATGATGGGAGGAGACTGATTCGTCATTCAAACTAAAGTGATAGGTTCACACAAAAAAGTACACTGAACTTATCACATGTAATATAATCTTATGCTAATATATTAAAAATAATGAACATGAAACCTTAGTGCCTATGGTAGATGAGCAGTGCATATTTTTAAGGCACAAAAATTACAATGTAAATTACAATATTCATCAAGGTTTGACTCTGCATCCAAGGTGATCTCTGGAATAAGAATGGAGGGAAAATCTCACATATTTTTCTGTAACCAAAATAAACTGGATCTGGAAAGACCCAAATTACATCTGGAAATGACCTTTGTTGGATAGTGAAAGTGAAAGTCACTCAGTCGTGTCGAACTCTTTGTGATCCCATGGACTATACAGTTCATGGAATTCTCCAGGCAAGAATACTGGAGTAGGTAGCCGTCCCTTCTCCAGGGGATCTTCCCTACCCAGGGATCCAACCCAGGTTTCCCATATTGCAGGCTTTTGGATAGTACTTATCTTCATTTTATAGCCTGAGACTGTCCCATCTGTTACTAATGAGGGCTTAGTAGTTCTACCTGAAGGTTTCATACAGATTTTAATGGGATTTTATTTGAAAAAGAAGAAAACAAAATTTTGTGGCCATTCAAGTTTCATACATAGCATTTATAAGCGCACAGCACCGCCTAGTGGGCTACCTGGGAACTGACGGAAGGTCATGTGCCATGCAGCCTCTGAGACGGTATTCATAGCTTCTGACAACCTGAAGAGATGTTTTTGCCCTTTGCTTTTGTTTAAATTCCTCTCCTTTATTCAATATCCATAGGGATATGAAGACTATAGAGAGGAAATAATCACCTTCTTAGAAAGCTTCTGGTTAACAAAAGATACTCCTCATTCAGGTGAGTGGTTATTTAAAATACAATTCCATAGAGTGAAATGTTTCTTTTCTTCATCCTAAAATGATTGTTTTATTCATTTCCTTTTCTATCTTTTTTTAATAGTCTCTCAGGTCAGGAAAGAATTTTCACAGTTTATTGTGGTCCACACAGTCAAAGGCTTTGGCATAGTCAATAAAGGAGAAATATATGTTTTTCTGGAACTCTCTTGCTTTTTCCATGATCCAGTGGATGTTGGCAATTTGATCTCTGGTTCCTCTGCTTTTTCTAAAACCAGCTTGAACATCTGGAAGTTCATGGTTCACATATTGCTGAAGCCTGGCTTGGAGAATTTTGAGCATTACTATATTAGTGTGTGAGATGTGTGGTAGTTTGAGCATTCCTTGGCATTGCCTTTCTTTGGGATTGGAATGAAAACTGACCTTCTCCAGTCCTGTGGCCAATGGTGAGTTTCCCATATTTTCTGGCACATTGAGTGCAGCACTTTCACAGCATCATCTTTAAGGATTTGAAATAGCTCAACTGGGATTCCATCACCTCCACTAGCTTTGTTCATAGTGATGCTTTTTAAGGCCCACTTGACTTCACATTCCAGGATGTCTGGCTCTAGATTAGTGATCACACCATCGTGATTATCTGGGTCATGAAGATCTTTTGTTGTTGTTGTTGTTGTTTTGTACAGTTCTTTTGTGTATTCTTGCCACCTCTTAATATCTTCTGTTTCTGTTAGGTCCATACTATTTCTGTTTATCGAGCCCATCTTTGCATGAAATGTTCCCTTGGTATCTCTAATTTTCTTCAAGAGATCTCTAGTTTTTCCCATTCTGTTGTTTTCCTATATTTCTTTGCATTGATCACTGAAGAAGGCTTTCTTATCTCTTCTTGCTATTCTTTGGAACTCTGCATTCAGATGCTTATATCTTTCCTTTTCTCCTTTGCTTTTTGCCTCTCTTCTTTTCACAGCTATTTGTAAGGCCTCAGCAGACAGCCATTTTGCTTTTTTGCATTTCTTTTCCATAGGGAAGGTCTTGATCCCTGTCTCCTGTACAATGTCACGAACCTCATTCCATAGTTCATCAGGCACTCTATCTATCAGATCTAGGCCCTTAAATCTACTTCTCACTTCCACTGTATAATCATAAGGGATTTGATTGAGGTCATATCTGAATGGTCTAGCGGTTTTCCCTACATTCTTCAATTTAAGTCTGAATTTGGTAATAAGAAGTTCATGATCTGAGCCACAGTCAGTTCCTGGTCTTGTTTTTGCTGACTGTATAGAGCTTCTCCATTTTTGGCTGCAAAGAATATAATCAATCTGATTTCAGTGTTGACCATCTGGTGATGTCCATGTGTAGAGTCTTCTCTTGTGTTGTTGGAAGAGGGTGTTTGCTATGACCAGTGCATTTTCTTGGCAAAACTCTATTAGTCTTTGCCCTGCTTCATTCCACATTCCAAGGCCAAATTTGCCTGTTACTCCGGGTGTTTCTTGACTTCCTACTTTTGTATTCCAGTCCCCTATAATGAAAAGGACATCTTTTTTGTGTGTTAGTTCTAAAAGGTCTTGTAGGTCTTCATAGAACAGTCCAACTTCACCTTCTTCAGCGTTACTGGTTGGGGCATAGACTTGGATTACCATGATATTGAATGTTTTGCCTTGGAGACGAACAGAGATCATTCTGTCATTTTTAAGATTGCATCCAAGTCGTGCATTTCGGACTCTTTTGTTGACCATGATGGCTACTTCATTTCTTCTGAGGGATTCATGCCCGCAGTAGTAGATGTAATGGTCATCTGAGTTAAATTCACCCATTTCAGTCCATTTTAGTTCATTGATTCCTAGAATTTCCACGTTCACTCTTGCCATCTCTTGTTTGACTACTTCCAATTTGCTTTGATTCATGGACCTGACATTCCACGTTCCGATGCAATATTGCTCTTTACAGCATCAGACCTTGCTTCTATCACCAGTCACATCCACAGCTGGGTATTGTTTTTGCTTTGGCTCCATCCCTTCATTCTTTCTGGAGTTATTTCTCCACTGATCTCCAGTGGCATATTGTGTACCTACTGACATAGGGAGTTCCTCTTTCAGCATCCTATCATTTTGCCTTTTCTTACTGTTCATGGGGTTCTCAAGGCAAGAATACTGAAGTGGTTTGCCATTCCCTTCTCCAGTGGACCACATTCTGTCAGACCTCTCCACCATGACCCGCCCATCTTGGGTTGCCCCTCGGGCATGGCTTCATTTCATTGAGTTAGACAAGGCTGTGGTCCTAGTGTGATTAGATTGACTAGTTTTCTGTGAGTATGGTTTCAGTGTGTCTGCCCTCTGATGCCCTCTTGCAACACCTACCATCTTACTTGGGTTTCTCTTACCTTGGGCGTGGGGTATCTCTTCATGGCTGCTCCAGCAAAGCACAGCCGCTGCTCCTTACCTTGGATGAGGGGTATCACCTCACCGCCGCCCTTCCTGACCTTCAACATGGGATAGCTCCTCTAGGCCCTAGGAGGGCAGTCCATTCAGGGACTGAAACATCTACCCCACCCCAACCTCTGTTTTGCCTTGATGTTTCTCTGGAGGAATACCTTTGAAAACTGGCTATTTTATCTAGCAAGTACAGGAATAAAGTTTAGTCATCTTTTTGTTATTGAATTCTTATTTAATACCATGTTGATCAGAGACTATGTTCTGAATGACTTAAATCCTCTGAAATTGATTAAGCCTTGCTTTAAGATCCAGAGTATGAACAAGTTTGATAAATATTACAAGTGCATTTGAAAATAATCTGTATTCTGTTGTTTTGAGGTACAGTCTTCTATATATGTAAATTAGGTAAAGAATACAATTTAGTAACTGTATAAGTAGAGAATATTTTCTCTGTGTTTCTATTGATGATAGATGTTAATGTCTGGCAGCAGAGTTGTATATTTGCTTAGTGACTATTTTTAAATCAACAAATTCTACTAGTTTAATTCTGCTGATTAAGTCTACTGATTTATGTTGGATATATTTTGAAGGTATATTATTCAGTGCATATAAAATATCTTCGTTGTCAGTTGTGCACTTAATCATTCTGAAGTGCTGCTCTGTATTCCTAGCAACAATTCCCATTTTAATGTCCACTTTATTTGCTATATCTATTCAGTTTTCTTTTGGTCAGGGACTCCAAATGTCTCATATGCAAATGAAAGAAGTTATATCTTTCTACCTTCCACCATATTGAAGAATTGGCCTGAAATGGATCAATGACCTTAATGTAAAAATTCCAACTATGAAACTCTTAGATGAAATCATTGATATAAATCTTTATGACTTTGGATTAGGCAATGGTTCTTAAGGTATGCAATCAAAGCACAAGTAAAGAAAAACAAATAAATCAGGCTTCATCGCAATTAAATAGCTTCTGTTTCAAAAGATACTATCAGGAAAGTGAAAAAGGCAACCCATGGAATGGGAGTAACTATTTACAAATCACGTTTGTTAAGGCTGAGTATTCAGAATATATAAAGAACACTTACAACTCAACAACCAAAATACAAATAACTCAAGGAAAATTTTAATTTTAATAGTATTTTTACTAGGATACTGAGGACAGTGGGGATGCAGGTGAGAGAGAGTGTTACTTTCTTATATACACTACAGGTACTACATATATCCTGTGAATACTTTTTAAGTTTTATACCACATGTATTTGTTATCTATTCAAAAATCAAATAATAATTTGCATTAAAAGCTATTCACTATCAACCAACTGATTGAATGGTTGAAACTTTCTCCTCCTGACCACACAGGGGAGAGGGGAGGGGCTGGAGGTTGAACTGATCCACAATGGCCAATGATGTAAATGAGTCATGGTAATGTAAATCAATCATGGTGATGTAAAGAAGCCTCCCTAAAACTCAAAATACTGGGTTTGGAGAGGTTCTGGGTTGGTGAACTCATGGAGGTGCTGGGAGAGGTCACCCGAGGAGGGCTTGGACATTCTACATACCTCGTCCTATGCATCTCTCCATCTGGCTGTTCCTGACTTATATCCTCTTATAATAAACCAGTGATCTAGTGAGTAAAAGGCTTCCCAGGTGGTGCAAGTGGTAAATAACTCACTTGCCAATGCAGTAGACATAAGAGATACAGGTTCAATCCCTGGGTTGGGAAGATCCCCTGGAGGAGGGCATGGCAACCTACTCCAGTATGCTTGCCTGGAAGAATCCCATGGTCAGAGGAGCCTGGCGGGCTACAGTCCATAAGGTCACAAAGAGTTGGATACTACTGAAGTGAGTTAGCATGCACAGCATGCTGCTGCTGCTACTGCTGCTAAGTCACTTTGGTCGTGTCTGACTCTGTGCAACCCCATAGATGGAAGCCCACCAGGCTCCCCCATCCCTGGGATTCTCCAGACAAGAACACTGGAGTGGGTTGCCATTGCCTTCTCCAATGCATGAAAGTGAAAAGTGAAAGTGAAGTCGCTCAGTTGTGTCTGACTCCTAGCAACCCCATGGACTGCAGCCCACCAGGCCTCTCCGTCCATGGGATTTTCCAGGCAAGAGTACTGGAGTAGGGTGCCATTGCCTTCTCTGTAAAACTTGAATGCAAGCTAAATAATTAATTATATGCAAATGATTATACACACACTTTGAATTAATGCAAAGGAAGGAGACTTGAAAATGACTAGGCAAGCCTATAACAACATTCCTTTATCTGAGGATTTATAAAGGTCTTGATAATGTCAAGGGCATACTAGTGAGTAAAATATTTCTCTGAGTTTTGTGAACTCTACTGAATTCACTGAAACTGAGAATGGGGTCACAGGAACGTCTGGTCTATAGGTAGTCATGTAGGAGTATAGATAATAACCTACACTTGTGTTTGGCATCCTGAGATGGAGTAAGTTATGGTGTTCAGTTGCCCAGTCATATCTGACTCTCTGAAGCTCAGTGGACTGTAGCCTGCCAAGCTTCTCTGTCCAGGGGATTTTCCAGGCAAAAATACTGGAGTGGGTGGTCATTTGCTACTCTAGGGAATCTTCCAACCTAGGGATTGAACTGGCATCTCTTGTGTCTCCTTCATTGGCAGGCACATTCTTTACCACTAGCACTACCTGAGAAGCCCTGGAGTAAATTATTTGAACCTCCAGTTTCAGTAAGGGATGGGATAGAGGAGGCTGTCTGGTAGTACTGAGCCCTAGACTTTGGGAAATGATGTTATTTTCAGGTGGAGGATGGCAGACTTGAGTTGAATAGAAGGATGCAGCTGGTGTCCAGAGAAGTGCTTGGCGTTGTGTGGTAAACTCGCCACCCAAGCACATGTGGAAACTGGGTCCAGGATCCCTAAAAGGACTCTCCTTGAAAAGGTTGAGTTGAGCAGGTGTAAAAACTGCAAGAATCATGTATAATTTCTAAACACCGTCCCTTCATATGTTGCTTCTGTATGGCATGCAGTATGGTCGCTGAGCCAGCTATGAGGGAGTTCTTCCTAGAATGAATTCAATGACTTCCTTTATAAATATCCTCTTACTCCCTTTAACCACCAGCTTCTAAAAAAATGTCTGGGTAAGATTTGTATGTCTTCTCTGCAAATATGGGAACAGGCAATTGCTCCAGGTGAGTTATGAGTTTTTTGTAAAGTTCTTCTATCATGTTTTTATATGTATATATTTTTGGTAGTCATTTCTCTGAGACAGCAAAAGTATATTGCATAATCTTCTAGTTGTGATGATAATATGGTGAGCCTGATCATTTTTGTAGCTTTCTGGAATTTCACAAAATTTTGACCCTCTGTTGCATTGGCTTCTGCACTGTGTGCTGAGTTTAGGGGAAGTCATCTCCTCGCTGGGAGGACTTTTGTACAATACAGTACAAAACACACAAGCCTGGTGTCATAGGAACAGTCCAGTTCCTCAATCTTGCTCTCCTGACTAACTGTTGTTGGTTAGAACTGAATGATCTGGGACAATCTGGATCCTGTAAACAGAAGAAACAAAAAGTTTGATCCTTGGTGCTGACAAATAAGGAACTGGCCAAAAACTTCAAGGGCAAGAGTTAAATCTTCAGTCAAGACTAAGGGAGTCAATTATGGATTCCTTTCTTCTTCCCTCTTATTTTCCTGAGTATTTGTTACATTTGGCCATTGTTCACCCTCTCTGCTCCTTCCCACTGTCTCCCCAAAATCCAACACTGTCTTCAGCCTCCCTATTAGCAACTCTTCCTACCTATGAAGTCAGAGGCCATCATGCCCATCATATGCTGACAAGAGTCATGTTGGCACCTGTGTTTTAAGAAGTCATCTCCTGCTCTGACCCTGCTCAGTCTTATTTGGCTTTGGGCAAAGCTCCACAGAATTGTTGGCCATGAGAGGTACAGCTCTCTCAGAGCAGATATTGGTTTGGTTGGTAGGATGAAATGTCAGATCATATCCTGTGCATTCTTGCATAGAATACATTGAACCACCAAATGCATTTAAAATAGTCTCTTTCCTCATGAAAAAGTTGTTCATATATTCTCCAGAAATTTGGGGGCCATGTAAATGTACCCCTAAATTTAGGTTGACATTTATTTTTTTGTTTCTTAATTTTTGATGTTGACAATAACTTTTTTTTTTAACTTTACAACACTGTATTGGTTTTGTCATATATTGACATGAATCCACCACAGGTGTACATGAGTTCCCAACCCTGAACCCCCCTCCCACCACCCTCCACATATCATCTCTCTGGGTCATCCCCAAGCATCCTGTTTCCTGTATCGAACCTAGACTAGCGATTCGTTTCTTACATGATAGTATACATGTTTCAATGCCATTTTCCCAAATCATGCCACCCTCTCCCTCTCCCACAGAGTCCAAAAGACTGTTCTATACATCGGTGTCTCTTTTGCTGTCTCGCATACAGGGTTATCATTGCCATCTTTCTAAATTATATATATATATATATATATGTGTTAGTATACTGTATTGGTGTTTTTCTTTCTGGCTTACTTCACTCTGTATAATTGGCTCCAGTATCATCCACCTCGTTAGAACTGATTCAAATGTATTCTTCTTAATGGCTGAGTAATACTCCATTGTGTATATGTACCACAGCTTTCTTATCCATTCATCTGCTGATGGACATCTAGGTTGCTTCCATGTCCTGGTTATTATAAACAGTGCTGCGATGAACATTGGGGTACACATGTCTCTTTCAATTGTGGTTTCCTCGGTGTGTATGCCCAGCAGTGGGATTGCTGGGTCATAAGGCAGTTCTATTTGCAATTTTTTAAGGAATTTCCACACTGTTCTCCATAGTGGCTATACTAGTTTGCATTCCCACCAACAGTGTAAGAGGGTTCCTTTTTCTCCACACCCTCTCCAGCATTTATTGCTTGTGGACTTTTGGATCACAGCCATTCTGACTGGTGTGAAATGGTACCTCATTGTGGTCTTGATTTGCATTTCTCTGATAATGAGTGATGTTGAGCATCTTTTCATGTGTTTGTTAGCCATCCATATGTCTTCTTTGGAGAACTGTCTATTTAGTTCTTTGGCCCATTTTTTGATTGGGTCATTTATTTTTCTGGAATTGAGCTGCATAAGTTGCTTGTATATTTTTGATATTAGTTGTTTGTCAGTTTCTTCATTTGCTATTATTTTCTCCCATTCTGAAGGCTGTCTTTTCACCTTGCTTATAGTTTCCTTTGTTGTGCAGAATCTTTTAATTTTAATTAGATCCCATTTGTTTATTTTTGCTTTTATTTCCAGTATTCTGGGAGGTGGATCATAGAGGATACTGCTGTTATTTATGTCAGAGAGTGTTTTGCCTATGTTCTTCTCTAGGAGTTTTATAGTTTCTGGTCTTACATGTAGATCTTTAATCCATTTTGAGTTTATTTTTGTGAATGATGTTAGAAAGTGTTCTAGTTTCATTCTTTTACAAGTGGTTGACCAGTTTTCCCAGCACCACTTGTTGAAGAGATTGTCTTTAATTCATTGTATATTCTTGCCTCCTTTGTCGAAGATAAGGTGTCCATAGGTGTGTGGATTTATCTCTGGGCTTTCTATTTTGTTCCATTGATCTATATTTCTGTCTTTGTGCCAGTACCATACTGTCTTGATGACTGTGGGTTTGTAATAGAGCCTGAAGTCAGACAGGTTGATTCCCCCAGTTCCATTCTTCTTTTTCAAGATTGCTTTGGCTATTCCAGGTTTTTTTGTATTTCCATACAAATCTTGAAATTATTTGTTCTAGCTCCGTGAAAAATACCGCTGGTAGCTTGATAGGGATTGAATCTGTAGATTGCTTTGGGTAGTATACTCATATTCACTATATTGATTCTTCCGATCCATGAACATGGCATATTTCTCCATCTATTAGTGTCCTCTTTGATTTCTTTCATTAGTGTTTTGGTCATAGCAAACACCCTCTTCCAACAACACAAGAGAAGACTCTACACATGGACATCACCAGATGGTCAACACCGAAATCAGATTGATTATATTCTTTGCAGCCTAAGATGGAGAAGCTCTATACAGTCAACAAAAACAAGACCAGGAGCTGACTGTGGCTCAGATCATGAACTCCTTATTA
Source organism: Oryx dammah (assembly GCF_014754425.2). NCBI lineage: Eukaryota > Metazoa > Chordata > Mammalia > Artiodactyla > Bovidae > Oryx > Oryx dammah. The sequence continues at coordinate 78,010,733 of NW_024070210.1, read as the reverse complement.
CCAAATTCAGACTCAAATTGGAGAAAGTAGGGAAAACCGCTAAACCATTTAGATATGACCTGAATCAAATCCCGTATGATTATACAGTGGAAGTGAGAAATAGATTTAAGGGCCTAGATCTGATAGATAGAGTGCCTGATGAACTATGGAATGAGGTTCGTGACATTGTACAGGAGACAGGGATCAAGACCATCTCCATAGAAAAGAAATGAGAAAAAGCAAAATGGCTGTCTGGGGAGGCCTTACAAATAGCTGTGAAAAAGAGAGAGGCAAAAAGCAAAGGAGAAAAGGAAAGATATAAGCATCTGAATGCAGAGTTCCAAAGAATAGCAAGAAGAGGTAAGAAAGCCTTCTTCAGTGATCAATGCAAAGAAATAGAGGAAAACAACAGAATGGGAAAGACTAGAGATCTCTTGAAGAAAATTAGAGATACCAAGGGAACATTTCATGCAAAGATGGGCTCGATAAAGGACAGAAATGGTATGGACCTAACAGAAGCAGAAGATATTAAGAAGAGGTGGCAAAAATACACAGAAGAACTATACAAAAAAGATCTTCACTACCTAGATAATCAGGATGATGTGATCACTAATCTAGAGCCAGACATCTTGGAATGTGAAGTCAAGTGGGCCTTAGGAAGCATCACTATGAACAAAGCTAGTGGAGGTGATGGAATTCCAGTTGAGCTGTTTCAAATCCTGAAAGATGATGCTGTGAAAGTGCTGCACTCAATATGCCAGCAAAATTGGAAATGTCAGCAGTGGCCACAGGACTGGAAAAGGTCAATTTTCATTCCAATTCCAAAGAAAGGCAATGCCAAAGAATGCTCAAACTACCGCACAATTGCACTCATCTCACATGGTAGTAAAGTAATGTTCAAAATTCTCCAAGCCAGGCTACGTGAACCGTGAACTCCCAGATGTTCAAGCTGGTTTTCGAAAAGGCAGAGGAACCAGAGATAAAATTGCCAACATCCGCTGGATCATGGAAAAAGCAAGAGAGTTCCAGAAAAACATCTATTTCTGCTTTATTAATTATGCCAAAGCCTTTGACCGTGTGGATCACAATAAACTGTGGGGAATTCTTAAAGAGATGGGAATACCAGACCACCTGACCTGCCTCTTGAGAAACCTTTATGCAGGTCCAGAAGCAACGGTTAGAACTGGACATGGATCAACAGACTGGTTCCAAATAGAAAAAGGAGTACGTCAAGGCTGTATATTGTCACCCTGTTTATTTAACTTATATGCAGAGTACATAATGAGAAACACTGGAGTGGAAGAAACCCAAGCTGGAATCAAGATTGCTGGGAGAAATATCAATAACCTCAGATATGCAGATGACACCCTCCTTGTGGCAGAAAGTGAAGAGGAGCCTCTTGATGAAAGTGAAAGAGGAGAGCGAAAAAGTTGGCTTAGAGCTCAATATTCAGAAAACGAAGATCATGGCAACAGGTCCCATCAGTTCATGGGAAATAGACGGGGAAACAGTGGAAACAGTGTCAGACTTTATCTTTATGGGCTCCAAAATCACTACAGATGGTGATGGCAGCCATGAAATTAAAAGACGCTTACTCTTGGAAGAAAAGTTATGACTAACTTAGAATATTCAAAAGCAGAGACATTACTTTGCCGACTAAGGTCCGTCTAGTCAAGGCTATGGTTTTTCCTGTGGTCATGTATGGATGTGAGAGTTGGACTGTGAAGAAGGCTGAGCACCAAATAATTTATGCTTTTGAACTGTGGTGTTGGAAAAGACTCTTAAGAGTCCCTTGGACGGCAGGGAGATCCAACCAGACCATTCTGAAGGAGATCAACCCTGGGATTTCTTTGGAAGGAATGATGCTGAAGCTAAAACTCCAATATTTTGGCCACCTCATGGGAAAAGTTGACTCATTGGAAAAGACTCTGATGCTGGGAGGGATTGGGGGCAGGAGGAGAAAGGGACGACCCAGGATGAGATGGCTGGATGGCATCACAGACTCGATGGACATGAGTCTGAGTGAACTCCGGGAGATTGTGATGAACAGGGAGTCCTGGCGTGCTGAGATTCATGGGGTCGCAAAAAGTCGGACACAACTGAGTGACTGAACTGAACTGAACTGAACTGATATATAGGTCTTTAGTTTCTCTAGGTAGATATATTCCCAAGTATTTTATTCTTTTCGTTGCAATGGTGAATGGAATTGTTTCCTCAATTTCTTTTTCTACTTTCTCGTTATTAGTGTATAGGAATGCAAGGAATTTCTGCGTGTTGATTTTACATCCTGCAACTTTACTATATTCATTGATTAGCTCTAGTAACTTTCTGGTGGAGTCTTTAGGGTTTTCTATGTAGAGGATCATGTCATCTGCAAACAGTGAAAGTTTTATTTCTTCTTTTCCAATTTGGATTCCTTTTATTTCGTTTTCTGCTCTGATTGCTGTGGTCAAACTTCCAGAACGATGTTGAATACTAGCGGTGAAAGTGGACACCCTTGTCTTTTTCCTGACTTTAGGGGAAATGCTTTCAATTTTTCACCATGATAATGTTTGCTGTGGGTTTGTCATATATAGCTTTTATGATGTTGAGGTATGTTCCTTCTATTCTTGATTTCTGGAGAGTTTTTTTTTTTTTATCATAAATGGATGTTGAATTTTGTCAAGGCTTTCTCTACCTCTATTGAGATAATCATATGGCTTTTATTTTTCAATTTGTTACTGTGGTGAATTACATTGATTGATTTGTGGATATTGAAGAATCCTTGCATCCCTGGGAGAAAGCCCACTTGGTCATGGTGTATGATCTTTTTAATGTGTTGCTGGATTCTGATTGCTAGAATTTTATTAAGGATTTTTGTATCTATGTTCATCAGTGATATTGGCCTATAGTTTTCTCTTTTTTGTGGCATCTTCATCAGGTTTCCGTATTAGGGTGATGGTGGCCTCATAGAATGAGTTTGGAAGTTTACTTTCCTCTGCAATTTTCTGGAAGAGTTTCAGTAGGATAGGTGTTAGCTCTTCTCTAAATTTGTGCTAGAATTCAGCTGTGAAGCCATCTGGACCTGGGCTTTTGTTTGCTGGAAGATTTCTGATTACAGTTTCAATTTCCGTGCTTGTGATGGGTCTGTTAAGATTTTCTATTTCTTCCTGGTTCAGTTTTGGAAAGTTGTACTTTTCTAAGAATTTGTCCATTTCTTCCAAGTTGTCCATTTTATTGGCATATAATTGCTGATAGTAGTCTCTTACGATCCTTTGTATTTCTGTGTTGTCTGTTGTGATCTCTCCATTTTTATTTCTAATTTTATTGATTTGATTTTTCCCCCTTTGTTTCTTGATGTGTGTGGCTAATGGTTTGTCAATTTTTATCCTTTCAAAGAACCAGCTTTTGGCTTTGTTGATTTTTGCTATGGTCTCTTTTGTTTCTTTTGCATTTATTTCTACCCTAATTTTTAAGATTTCTTTCCTTCTGCTAACCCTGGGGTTCTCCATTTCTTCCTTTTCTAGTTGCTTTAGGTTTAGAGTTATGTTATTTATTTGACTTTTTTCTTGTTTCTTGAGGTATGCCTGTATTGCTATGAACTTTCCCGTTAGCACTGCTTTTACAGTGTCCCACAGGTTTTGGGTTGTTGTGTTTTCATTTTCTTTCATTTCTATGCATATTTTGATTTCTTTTTTGATTTCTTCTGTGATTTGTGGGTTATTCAGAAGCGTGTTGTTCAGCCTCCATATGTCGGAATTTTTAACAGTTTTTCTCCTGTAATTGAGATCTAATCTTAATGCATTATGGTCAGTAAAGATGCTTGGAATGGTTTCATTTTTTTTTTTTTTAATTTATCAAGGCTAGATTTATGGCCCAGGATGTGATCTATCCTGGAGAAGGTTTCGTGAGCACTTGAGAAAAAAGTGAAATTCATTGTTTTAGGGTGAAATGTCCTATAGCTATCAGTTAAGTCCAACTGGTCTATTGTATCATTTAAAGTTTGTGTTTCTTTGTTAATTTTCTGTTTAGTTGATCTGTCCATAGGTGTGAGTGGGGTATTAAAGTTTCCCACTATTATTGTGTTATTGTTAATTTCCCCTTTCATACTTGTTAGCATTTGTCTTACATATTGCAGTGCTTCTATGTTGGGTGCATATATATTTATAATTTTTATATCTTCTTCTTGGATTGATCCTTTGATCATTCTGTAGTGGCCTTCTTTGTCTCTTTTCACAGCCTTTGTTTTAAAGTCTATTTTATCTGATATGAGTATTGCTACTCCTGCTTTCATTTGGTCTCTATTTGGATGGAATATCTTTTTCCAGTCCTTCACTTTCGGTCTGTATGTGTCCCTTGTTTTGAGGTGGGTCTCTTGTAGACAACATATACAGGGGTCTTGTTTTTGTATCCATTCAGCCAGTCTTTGTCTTTTGGTTGGGGCATTCAACCCATTTACGTTTAAGGTAATTATTGATAAATATGATCCCATTGCCATTTACTTTATTGTTTGGGGTTCGGGTTTATACACCCTTTTTGTGTTTCCTGTCTAGAGAATATCCTTTAGCAATTGTTGGAGAGCTGATTTGGTGGTGCTTAATTCTGTCAGCTTTTGCTTGTCAGTAAAGCTTTTGATTTCTCCTTCATATTTGAATGAGATCCTTGCTGGGTACAGTAATCTGGGCTGTAGGTTATTTTCTTTCATCACTTTAAGTATGTCTTGCCATTCCCTCCTGACCTGAAGAGTTTGTATTGAAAGATCAGCTGTTATCCTTATGGGAATCCCCTTTGTGTGTTATTTGTTGTTTTTCCCTTGCTGCTTTTCATATTTGTTCTTTATGTTTGATCTTTGCTAATTTGATTAATATGTATCTTGGGGTGTTTTGCCTTGGGTTTATCCTGTTTGGGACTCTCTGAGTTTCTTGGACTTGGGTGATTATTTCCTTCCCCATCTTAGGGAAGTTTTCAACTATTATCTC
>NW_024070210.1:77985932-78005296 GCF_014754425.2 Oryx dammah | reverse complement strand
GACTTCACTTTCACTTTTCACTTTCACTCATTGGAGAAGAAAATGGCAGCCCACTCCAGTGTTCTTGCCTGGAGAATCCCAGGGACGGGGGAGCCTGGTGGGCTGCCGTCTATGGGGTCGCACAGAGTCGGACACGACTGAAGTGACTTAGCAGCAGCAGCAGCAGTTATCTTATAACTGAAATTTTGGGCCTTTTGACTGCCTTCATCCAATTCCATCTCCCCCTGCCTCTTGCGCCTGATAATCTGATCTTTTTTTCTATGAATTTGATTGTTTGTTTGTGAGTATCATCGACCTACAATACTATATTAGTTCTTTTAAACAGGATAGTGATTCAGAATTTCAAAATACTCACCACAAAAGTCTAGTCACCCTCTTTCACCCTACTAAGATATTACATAACCATTGACTATATTTCCTCCACTGTGCAATTCATATCTGTGACTCATTTATTTTGCTGCTGGAAGTTTGTGCCTCTTAATCTGTCTCACCTATTTCTTTCCTCCTCCTCATGCCTTGTTTCACTATATTCTCTTCATCCATAACTCTTTCTGTTTTGTTATCTTTATTTGTCCTGGTTTTTAGATTTCACATATAAGTGAAATCATAAAGCATTTATCTTTCTGTCTTAGTTATTTCACTATTCCTCCTGTTTTAAAAGCAACTGTCATTTTTTATTCAATAGTCAAAATGTTTCATGCATATGTATTGTATTTATGATATCATGCACAGCTTATTTCCAAATGTTCTCTTCATTTAAAAAGAATAGTGTTTCTAGAGAACTAATATTTCTTTCTTATCATTAATTGATTTATGATTCTTTTCACTGGTCCTCAACGCAGTTATTCCTACCTCTACACCCCAAGTATGTGGGTGTGCTTAGTGACTTTTGTTCCTCATATCCTTTACTGTATCACATCATAATATTAAGACTGCTCATTTCAAGAACTATTATTGTTTATTTTAAGTCTCTCACAACATGAAGTGTTTTATCGCTTGCAAATTATATTTTAGGTCTTAAATTAGTCGTCATCTGTTTTGCTTCCCACATGTATATGGTTTTCCTCAAATTGGAGCACTTTTCTCCCACCTTTTTTTGCCTTTAGCCTGATTAACTCCTATTAAACTACTAGGCTTCAAACTGAGGCATCACAAAATCCAGGAAGCTCTCTCTGACTAACATCTATTTGTCTCTATAATACCAAATTTCATCCTTTTTTACTTTATAAGAACTGTATGATAACAAAAATCTGTTTGCCAAATGGCTACATATTCAACAAGAGAAAGAACTCTTTATTTACTGAAACCTCCCTATACAGTACCTGACAGATATTTAATGTATATTTGTTGAATGATTGAATATACAAACCTTGTGAATAAGTGGGTTGAAAATATGTCCTCAACTGAGGATTCTTGAATGAGATACAAAAATTGAGACTCATTTTTTCAAGATGAAATAGCATTGTCATGACTAGAAATTAGCTTTTCTCCAATGGTCTTCCAAAACATAACAAAAAAGATAATGATACAAATGATATAAGTAAATACTATTGAAAAGGAACAAAATTAACAATTAAATGCACTGTAAGAAGTTGAAACAAAATTAACTGAAGGATTACAGAGCATGGCACTGTCTTTCTTTGACACTTTAAGGTTTGACTTTCTATGATTTCCCTTCATGCATGAGAATAATATGGGTTATGAATAAACAGCATTCAGGCTGAATATACCCATTTTTACACAGAGCCATATAATGAGGTTTAAGATTTGCTGACTGGAATTACTATGTCACTGATTCTCTGATTTAGGGACTAGGATGTTAGGAATAGTTCAATTTAGGAAATGAAAGAGATAATTACTAGATTGAATATTCATCATCATTTCCTTTTTTTTTAAGTGAAATCACTTTTATTCATCCACTTATTAATACCTTCAACACTTCTTAATACCATGTTAGGTGTGAGTAAAAACATTCAGACATCTCTATCTCGTGTTGGGTTTGGGGACTGCAGACACACATCTGGGTTCAGACTTCAGGTGCCTGGGAAGCACTGTGTCCCCACAACACAAGGGATGTGGCCAAGTCTCTGATCTGGTGTGCAGAAAATTCTGCCCAGCCTTCATACTAATAGTGGCTCTTGGCTTCTTTTGCTCCTTTTATTCCCCATTTAAGTGTATTTAAAAAGGAAAATAGCTTTTCCCAGGGTTCTGTCTGTACCAGTGTAAGCTATAAAAAGATGTTGAAGAAAAGGTGAGACTGATGCTTTCTTGCCCTTAGAGATGGAGGGATCAAGGGTTCTGCTCTACACTGAACCAGCTGCTCACTTCTGGCCAGAAAGACAGAATCAGATAGGAAAGAGTTTATCAATCTATGGATTTCACCTAGTTACAGAGATCTCCAGAAGACCTGCTTATGTGTCTACCCTGCAGTGTCAACTTGTAGTTCTATAGAAATGTTTTCTGCAGGAATCAGGAGATGCAAGACAATGAGATTTCAATTCTAATCACATTGGGCATCTGCTCCCACTCTGGGGGTTGGATTAAGTCCTCAACTATGGTTTTGTGTACAGGCTGCAGGTGTCTGAGAGCACTGTGTCTCCACAGCACAGAAGTAGGTGGCTGAGTCCCCAGGCTGGGAGTCTCTGATGTAGAGTTGACTGTAACGCTCCTTGCTATTGATGGTGGATTTCAGTCTTCCTTTCTGCTGCATTCCTGAAGCTATGTAAAACAAGGAGATGAGGCGTCCATCAGGATTTTGTTGGAACCACTGCACGCTTCTTATGGAGATAGAATAATTGCATATCAGAGAAGAATTTCTGCCCTCTTGGAGGGTCAAAACCCCAGGACTCTGCTCCACTTTCATCTGCACACTGAGCCCTGTTGAGAAAGAGAGAAATAGGCACAGGTGAGGATCCCTGAACAATGACTGTGGCTGTTTCCAAGTGGAGGGCATTTTCCTCTTGTTTCCATCCTCATGGTGGACATAGCCCAAGGGACATGTGTTCTCTTTCTTCTTCCATCATCCCCTCCCACCTTTTTCCTTTCCAAATTCACGTGTGATCTTGATGTTCCTTCAGGTTCCCCCTGGGATGTTCTTAACTCACAGCAAATCTGTATCCATAAAAGACTCAGCAAGACTCTTCTTTGTGTCTTCATGATTCTTTACTCTTTTGCTACAGGGATACACCTTGATGTCAAGCTCCTTTAAATATTGGATTTCATGATATCTTGATTATGAGACTGATTCTGTTCCTGTGTGTCTGATTGTTTTCATGAGAGATTCAACAGAAGCCAACCCTAAGTGTCATCAGTCAGTTGTGTAGGGGGAGCTCCACCCATCTATGACTTAGTCCTGCTTCACACTGTGGTCTGTGGGAGTGTGTGTGGGTCTGTTATTGTGTTGGGGATAATGGAAGGGTTGTCTTTTCAGTGTTTAGGAATCTATTTATGTAAACTCTGAGTATATATAGAATATATCATGTAAAGAATAGGGAGACCATACTTTACAGGGAGAATAAAGAAATGGTTTCTTGTCTATAAAGAACCATAGATAAGAGATGTTGCTGTTACTGCTGCTAAGTTGCTTCAGTCGTGTCCGATTCTGTGTGACCCCATAGACGGCAGCCCACCAGGCTCCCCCATCCCTGGGATTCTCTAGGCAAGAATACTAGAGTGGGTTGCCATTTCCTTCTCCAAGATAAGAGATGTTGGCCAAGCTAAAACATCAGATATGATCAAATTTAGAGTTTTTTTGGTTGTGATGACCTATACATATATATAAAACATACACATTATATATTATGCAAATATATATGAATAATGCAAATACATATGACTCATTTGCATTTTTACACTCCTTGTATTTTACTTTTTGAATGTGTTAATGTCAAATGACACAGTAACAGTCTAGGAAAAATAGCCACTTGAAATAAAAAATAGTTATAATAGGAGAAAGGAAAATATTTATTTCCTCAGTCTTTTTCACATCTATATATATGTTAGAAAAACATATATTGGTAGTATATATATATATATATGTGAAATATTACACACAAAATGGACCAAAGAAGTGAATGTTAGATGATCCACATGTTAAATTGAGAGAGCAGAAACTCTGAGGATATATATATTATGAGGATATATATATATATATAATGAAATATCTAAAAAAATATCCAGCTCTACTGTGTCTATTTGTCCATCTATCATCTATCCCCTATCAATGTACATTTGTTATTTATCTTTCTATCATCTCTTATAAGTTTCTACTCTATAAATTTAACATATAAACCATTGGTTTACAACCAGTTGTCCCCCAAGAGACATTTGAGAGTATCTGAAGACATTTTGGTTGTCACAACTGGGGAAAGGAGAGTGTGTTACTAGCATCTAGTGAGTAGAGGCCTGGGATGCTGCTAAATATCCTCCAATGCACAGGAAAGCCCCTTCCCACAAAAAAGTCACCTGGCCCCAAGGGTTAATAATGCTGCTGTGAGAAACTCATATAGACAACAGCTTCCAGTTTAAACACTCTTCTGCCATTTTCTCTTACTCCTTATGTCTTCACCATCTTCTTTCCATATATACTTTACCTTTTCTTTACTTACTTATATCTTTGCTTTTATTTTTCTTATATTTGTGTTTCTATTCTTATATGAGGTATCAGTATGGTTTGGAAAAGAAAAACAATCAGGTTGAAAAGAATTTTTGGACAAATTAATAAAAGCTCATATTGGTCCCTGATACCTAAAAATAAGGATTCACGAAACTATCAAATTACGGAAGTATGAAACAAATTGTTTTGTTTTCATTTCAAGCTTCACTTTGAAGCTTGGAGATAAGAATTGGTGATAAGAAAGCAGGACCAAGTGCATTATGAACAATTTTCTTGTCCAGAAATTCTCTTGCTCCCCCTCCTCTGCCCTGGCCCTAATTATTAGTCCCCTTCCTATTTCAGAGATCTTCATTTTTCCTTCAACAGTTAATCTTGAAAACCTAAAGACACTTAGAGTGCCTCCACTTGGACTAAAACCTAGCACTGACACCACTTCATATATAGAAATGTGTGTGTGTGTGTGTGTGTGTGTGTGTGTGTGTGTGTGTGTGTTAGTCGCTCAGTAGTGTTTGTAGCCCTATGGACTGTAGCTCACCTGGTCCCTCTGTCCATGGAATTCTCTAGGCAACAATACTGGAGTGGGCTGCCATTCCATTCTTCAGGGGAACTTCTCAACCCAGAGATCAAACCTAGGTCTCCCACATTGCAGGCAGATTCATTACCATCTGAGCCACCAGGGAAGTCCATACCCAAACCAGAGTTTTTGACTGTGGCCTTCAGCTTCACAGTGTGTTTTTATGAAGGCACAGATTGCTTCAGGAGCATGGAGAGTGTCCGAGTTGTTCTTAAAAATTACTTCTCTGAATGGAGGTTGTAGGTGAGTGGATTCTTAAGTTGTGGCCCATGAAGATCAGTGGCTATGGGAGCTAGTGACTGACTCTCCATCATCACAAGAACGAGTTCCTTGAATGTGGAAACTGTATTCTTCACACATTCACACAGAATATCAGGACCCAGATGAAGTTTTTAATGTATCTTATTGAATCTGTCATTCTGCCTTGCAAACTTTTAATTTTTTTTTTAATCCATTGTGCTGGGCAATTCACAAAACACTGTTAATTCTCATAATAGCACTGTAAAGTAAGTGCTACTTATTTACTTTCAAAGTACTTATGAGGAAATTGATGATCACAACATTGGTATATAATGCCCCACAGCCAGTAAGTGGCAGAGCCCTAGATATCCCATGCTCTTCTCACAGTATCATGTCAACTTTTACAGGTAAGAGCAGTGATTATGGAAAGAAATGGGCCGTCTTCTTGGGAAAACAAAACCAAAATTTCCTGCCAATCCAGAACACCTCTCCAAAAGGGTAAAAAAAAGAAAGGAAACAGTTTTATTATTGAATAAACGTTAAATCAGAATATAGTATTTTTCCTGGCCTATCCGTTAAAGATACTGCAAAGACGTAAAAATTTTTTTACACCATTATGTAGTTAAACAAATACAACCCATTTTAGGCATTTCTCAAGATAAACAATAACTAGTTTTCAAGTAAGAGGACTTGACAGCACCATTTGTCAAGAATTCCCTCTTACCTTTACCAGGTCATTGGGCTAGCCACTTGTGCTTGCCGATTTCCTTTACCTGAAGGAAAAATATCTCGTTTCTTTGACAGGAGGAAAGTTTACAACTTAGAGCAAGGTGCTAGCCGAGGTTAGGCTCCTGCCCTCCACAGACACTTAGAGGTGGGAGTGTCTCCTTTGAAGAATTCATTTCAAAGAGATGGCTCCCAGGTGCTTGACAAATATTTCTGGATTGTAAAACTGACAAGAGGCTTATTTAGCTTTTTAAAAGGTATACATACATCTCAAAGTGATAGAGAAAAAATTCACAATTATGAATTTTCTATTTTTTTTTTAATTTTAAATTTTGACTGTATTGGGTGTTCATTGGGTCATGCAGGCTTCTCTAGTTGTGGTGCTCTGTGTGGGGGTTTTGGTTTCATCATGTGCCATTCTCAGTGCTTGGATGAGCTTTTGAAATTCTCCCCTCTACCACTACCCTTTTAAAATTTAATAGATATTTGTCTAGAAGTTCTTTTAGTAAGTTGTGTTTTCTTTTGACAATAAAGTTGTGAGTGGATCTTCATGTGTTAGGTTATTAATAACATTGTTTTTATCTAAAGGATACTTGGAACTGAAAGAATAAATTGTATTTAATTCTGTGTTTGAGTAAGTCAGAGTAATTGACTGTTGAATAAGAGTAAGCAGTATACTTGCATTCATTTTTAGCCTGTACTAAATTAGTTATTACTTTCTGCTTTCCTTTCCTCTTTTCCATTTTATTTTTCTTCCATTTATTTATTTATTTTACTTTACAATATTGTATTGGTTTTGCCATACATTGACATGAAACCACCATGGGTGTACATGTGTTCCCCATCTTGAACCCCCCTCCCAACTCCCTCCCCATCCCATCCCTCTGGGTCATCCCAGTGCACCAGCCCTGAGCACCCTGTATCATGCATCAAACCTGGACTGGTGATTCTTTTCACATATGATAATTTACATGTTTCAATGCCATTCTCCCTAATCCTCTCACCCTCGCCCTCTTCCACAGAGTCCAAAAGACTGTTTTATACATCTGTGTCTCTTTTGCTGTCTCACATACAGGGTTATCGTTACCATCTTTTTAAATTCCATATATATGTGTTAGTATACTGTATTGGTGTTTTTCTTTCTGGCTTACTTCACTCTGTATAATAGGCTCCAGTTTCATCCACCTCATTAGAACTGATTCAAATGTGTTCTTCTTAATGGCTGAGTAATACTCCATTGTGTCTATGTACCACAGCTTTCTCATCCATTCGTCTGCTGATGGACATCTAGGTTGCTTCCATGTCCTGGCCATTGTAAACAGTGCTGCAATGAACACTGGGGTACACATCTCTTTCACTTCTGGTTTCCTCGGTGTGTATGCCCAGCAGTGGGATTGCTGGGTCATATGGCAGTTCTATTTCCAGTTTTTTAAGGAATCTCCACACTGTTCTCCACAGTGGCTGTACTAGTTTGCATTCCCACCAACAATGTAAGAGTGTTCCCTTTTCTCCACACCCTCTCCATCATATATTGCTTTTAGATTTTTGGATCGCAGCCATTCTGACTGGTGTGAATTTGTACCTCACTGTGGTTTTGATTTGCATTTCTTTGATAGTGAGTGATGTTGAGCATCTTTTCATGTGTTTGTTAGCCATCTGTATGTCTTCTTTGGAGAAATGTCTGTTTAGTTCTTTGACCCTTTTTTTTTTTTTTTTTGATTGGGTTGTTTATTTTTCTGGAATCGAGCTGCATAAGTTGCTTGTATATTTTTGAGATAAATTCTTTGTCAGTTGCTCCATTTGCTATTATTTTCTCCAATTCTGAAGGCTATCTTTTCACCTTGCTTATAGTTTCCTTTGTTGTGCAGAAGCTTTTAATTTTAATTAGGTCCTATCTGTTTATTTTTGCTTTTATTTCCAATATTCTGGGAGGTGGGTCATAGAGGATCCTGCTGTGGTTTATGTCTGAGAGTGTTTTGCCAATGTTTTCCTCTAGGAATTTAATAGTTTCTGGTCTTACATTTGGATCTTTAATCCATTTTGAGTTTGTTTTTCTGTATGGTGTTAGAAAGTATTCTGGTCTCATTCTTTTACAAGTGGTTGACCAGTTTTCCCAGCACCACTTGTTAAAGAGATTGTCTTTACTCCATTGTACATTCCTCTTGCCTCCTTTGTCAAAGATAAGGTGTCCGTAGGTGCGTGGATTTATCTCTGGGCTTTCTATTTCGTTCCATTGATCTATATTTCTGTCTTTGTGCCAGTACCATACCGTCTTGATGACTGTGGCTTTGTAGTAGAGCCTGAAGTCAGGCAGGTTGATTCCTCCAGTGCCATTCTTCTTTCTCAAGATTGCTTTGGTTATTCAAGGTTTTTTGTATTTCCATGCAAATTGTGAAATGACTTGTTCTAGTTGTCTGAAAAATACTGTTGGTAGCTTGATAGGGATTGCATTGAATCTATAAATTGCTTTGGGGAGTATACTCATTTTTACTATATTGATTCTTACAATCCATGAACACGATATATTTCTCCATTTGTGTTCTCTTTGGTTTCTTTCACCAATGTTTTATAGTTTTCTATAGATAGGTCTTTTGTTTCTTTAGGTAGATATCTTCCTAAGTATTTTATTCTTTTCATTGCAATGGTGCATGAAATTGTTTTCTTAATTTCTCTTTCTGTTTTCTCATTGTTAGTGTATAGGAATGCAAGGGATTTCTGAGTGTTGATTTTACATCCTGCAACTTTACTATATTCATTGATTAGCTCTAGTAATTTTCTGGTGGAATATTTAGGGTTTTCTATGTAGAGGATTGTGTCATCTGCAAACAGTGAGAGTTTTACTTCTTCTTTTCCAGTCTGAATTCCTTTTATTTCTTTAACTGCTCTGATTGTTGTTGAAAACTTCCAAAACTAAAGGAAATACTCTAAGAAAAGGTAGGGAGTGAAGCCTTCCCCTTTTTATATGAGGCAGAATTGAAATGTATTTTTCTTATTTTTAATTTATATTTGCCCTTGCAATCTTCAAAATGAAGGCATTTATTTAAGGGGGTGTCTTTTGAGTATGTTTCTGGGGTGAGATGAAGCTATAAATCAATAAAAATAAATAATATTTGGATTCAGAGTGAGAAAAAATGTAACACTACTGTTATTATTTGTTAATATCTATGTGGAAATTGATATTGTCTATGAATTAGGATGCAAAGCTGAATTTCATAGTCTTCCATGAGCGTAAGAGATTGACAGAAATTTTAAAATAAATGGAAGATAAAATTTTTTCTTAATTAAAATTTATAGAAACATTAACTCTTCAAGAAATACATATGATCAGCATAAATACAGATCCCTTCTTTGTAAAAATGTAGTACTTATTTGTATCACTCTTTCACATGCACACAAAATCACAAAGCCATTTTATGTCATCCAGCTACAGTTAGGATTATGTTTAGCTGTAAGTAGCAAAGAAATTAAACCAAAAACTTGTTTATTAAAAATTTTCCTACACAAGCAAATCTGTGGGAAGGATTTGACCTGGTATCTAAAAGGTGATCAGGCATGGGATTAGGGAGGGAGTTTATGATTGTGCTTTCCTTCACGGTAGAGTTATTACTTCCATGTTTCAGGAAGAAAATCACTGGAAAGGGGACAGGGAGTTATGGTGCCTGTACCAGAAGAGCAAAAACATTACAGAGAATCCCTAGCATGTTTCTGAGTATGACTCATTGGTCAGAACTATGCTATATGCAACCCCTCATTGTAAGAAAAGATGTGAAATGTAGTGGTTATTTTTTTTTTTTAAGTTGGGGATACAGTTGTGCAAATCAAAATTGAAAGCTCTGTTAAGAAGGAAGCAGAAGAGAATGGTGATTAGGTAGGCAACGCACAGTGTCTGCCTCCCTGATTACTAAAATGAGAATTCAGAATATTTGGCAGAGGCTAGCTTATTCCTCCTTGAGAAGCCAGTTGAAATTTCACAGTAAAGATAGTATTTATTTAGAAAAATTAACAACAATGTCATTTACAGGTGCGTTTATTGAGTACATATTGCACTTGAGACTTCATATCATTTTTTAAATGTTGTCTCATTTAATTCATAGCAACACAGCAAGATAGGTGTTCTTATTAACCAGTATTTACAAGGAAGCTTAGAAGAGGATGAATAATTGCCCAAGGACACAGAACTAGAAAATTGCAAAGACAGGATTCAAAGACCCAGGTTCAAACCTGGGATATTGTAACTTCAAAACCTATGTGCTTTGTATTATATCATCTTGTTTTAAGAACAACCAGGAATGCTTCAGGTATAAAAGTGGGCCAGTGGAGGACTTGCCAGATGGAGGAAGCTGTCAGCTTCCAGTTTCTTCTTGCCTTGAAAACTTGAAGCTATTGATGTCTGTTATGCAAGCCATAATCCCCAAGCAAATTCTGAGTAAATACAGGCTACTGCAGTTAATGCTTAAGTGGTTTCAGGACCATCTAATGGGAATGTTGCTTTGGGAACACAGTTGGATATTATTGGAGTACCTTTGGGGCATTTTCCGTCAAAAAGTAGGAACGTTCTTCTTCTAATTAATTTTTACTGCACTTCTGCCTTTCACTCTGGTTTAGCAGACTGGGGATGAAGAAGCTTCATCAATTGCATAAAGCTGCAAAATCATTCATTTCTGTCTCCTTGTACTAACCATTCCTTGCCATGGTCTTTGGGATGTACTGTGTCTGATATCCTCCATATTGACTTTCTTCTCACCCCTACTGCCTACTTGGAGAAGCTGTAAATATTTTTAAGTTAATTAATTTATTTTAATTGGAAGATAATTACTTTACAGTATTATAATGGATTTTGTCATACATCAACATGAATCAATCATAGGCGTACATGTGTCCTCTCCCTCCTGAGCACCCTCCCACCTCTCTCCCCACCCCATCCCTCCAGGTTGTTACAGAGCATCAGCTTTGGGTCCCTGTGTCATACATCAAACTCCCACTGGCTGTCTATTTTACATATGGCAATGTATATGTTTCTTTTTTATTTAATGTTTTTTTTTTTAATGTATATGTTTCAGTGCTATTCTCTCAAGTCATCCCATCCTCTCCTTCTCCCACTGAGTCCAAAAGTCTGTTTTTTATGTTTGTGTCTCCTTTGCTGTAATTCATGTAGGATCCTCAGTACAATCTTTCTAGATTCCATGTATATGCATTAGTATACGATACTTTGGAAACCTTTATTTTCACTCACTTAAGTGCGTGCACGCCCATGTGCTCAGTCATGTCTGACTCTTTGCTACCCATGGACTATAGCCTGTCAGGATCCTCTGTCCATTGAATTCTCCAGGCAAGAATACTGGAGTGGGCTGCCATTTCCTACTCTAGGGGATCTTCCAGACCCAGGTATCAAATCTGTGTCTCTTACATCTCCTGCATTGGCAGGCAGATTCTTTACCACTGGGAAGCCCACTCACTTGAGTACTTCGTTTCATTTCCAGAAGTTTGTCTTATAGCAGATGAATCTTGTCCTCCAGTGTATGTGGGAAATGTTTTGGAAAAGCAGCAGAAATGGTTCTCCTCCATGAGAAAAGATGTGTGAGGTGGAGCTGGAGGAGTGAGGGAGCTGCATGGCTGGGGGCCTGCAGCAGGGTTTGTGTGCAGGCAGCAGGAGACCCTGGAGCACTGTGCCCCTGCACAGAGGTAGGTGCCCACATCCACAGGCTGGGCTGCAGTGATGAGCAGCGAGCTGTCCTTTCTTGCCTCACCAAACTGAGCCCTTATTCTCTTCTGCTCCTTCATTTCTTTTGGTTTAGTTAATGTCACAAAGAGGACAGGCCCTTCCTCAGGCTTCTGTCTGTACCACTGAAAGAAGGTGAAGGTGCTTGAGGAGTTGCAGTGCACGGTGACGTTTCCTCCCTCCTGGATACGTAGAAACTTTGGATTCTGCTCCAGCTGCTGGGTACTCTCCCCTGTTTAGAAACAAAATAGAATGCAGCAGGGTAAGGGAATTAGGGCCTCCTTCCCAACCCTAAATGACTATTTTCTCCCCTTTTCCTCTCTTGCTCTCTCCCTTTCTTCTTTCCTTCCTAATACTTCCTTTCACTCTTTACCATAAAATAATCTGCTTTCAAGGTTATTTTTCATCTGCTGAGGATTTTCTGTTCATGTAATCAGTAACTTCTCAAACTCACATGCCAGTTGAATCCAAAAGACCAACACCAAGGGTTTCTGAAGCATCTTTTCTTCTTATCATTTGGTGGCTACTGTCCCTGATTTTAGTTTTCCTTGAAAGATTCCCACCTGAAAGAGGCTTTTCTAGGCTATAGTAATACTTGGTCCTCACTTTGATCTCAGTAAAAAGGTACAGACCTCTGTGTGTCAGCCAATTAAATCATTCACCCTCCACCCCCACTCCCATTTCATCCAACTCCAAACTATGATTCTGGGAAGGACTTTGCCTTTTGTAAAACTACCCTCCTGTGGAGAGGTAAAAAAAAAAAAGTAATTTACTTTCTTTTTATTCTTCTTATTGACAGTTTAACAGATTGAACCCAGTAAAGTACAAGTAGAGACTAAGTTTTTTTCTTTTTCACCATTGTCCTTTGAAACCTGCTCTGTTGAGTTCTTCCTTGATTCTAATTAAAATTTTGGCAGACTCCAGGGCTTTTCTAGTCACTTTCAGATAGTAAAAACTATAAGAGTAGCCTAATATCACAAGGTGATTTAAGTCTACTTAAAATGTGGGGAAGTCATGTTTTCACCTTCTCTAGGCTAAGAAACCTGCAGCAGGGAAGGGAAATGTCAAAATATCCTTACTGAAAAGTGGCTTACTTTCAATGACGCTTTTCTTTCTCCCAATTTCATTTGGTATGCACAAGTATCAAAGTTTAAATAAGTCAGTGACCTGGTCAGACATGAAAATATGACCTTTAAAATTTACCATTTTTAGGAGGCGGTCCTAAGATGGCAGAGGAATAGGATGGGGAGACCACTTTCTCTCCCACAAATTCATCAAAAGAACATTTGAACGCTGAGTAAATTCCACAAAACAACTTCTGAATGCTGGAAGAGGACATCAGGCACCCAGAAAAGCAGCCCATTGTCTTTGAAAGGAGGTAGGAAAAAATATAAAAGATAAAAAGAGAGGCAAAAGAAGTAGGGATGGAGATCTGTGCCAGGAAGGGAGTCTTAAAAAAGAGAGAAGTTTCCAAACACCAAGAAACACTCTCACTGACTCTGTGGCAAGCCTTGGAACCTCAGAGGGCAACATAACCAGGAGGGAAAATAAATAAATAATTAAAACCCACAGATTGCGTGCCTAAGGCAACTCCCAGCGGAGAAGCAGCGCAAATGCCTGAATCAGCCACTAGCAAGCGAGGGCTGCATTGCTTAGAGTAAGGACCAGGCCTGAATGCCCCAAGGCCAAGCTGAGGGAACTAACTTGAGATAACAAACCAGACTGTGGGATAGCTACCCAGCGAAAAGCCCTAACCTAAGACACAGCCAGGCCTGCTCAAGGAACAAAGGACTGAGCAAAGCTAGCTGGCTGCAGACTGGCACATCCCCCACCGGAGACAGGCAGGCAAGGGCAGCAACAGCTGGAAGTGGGCAATCACGGCCCCAGAGAGGCATCATCTACCAAACTGCAAGCAGGCTTTGTTGCTAACCAAGACTTTTTGGGATTCTAGACGGTCGGCATCCACCTGAGAAGGTGTGCCAGTTGTACACCCAGAAAACCAAGTGGCAGGGACAGGGGAGGCAATAAGTCACAGCACCCACACTTGCCAAACACCTGGTCACCTGAGCTGCTCGGACCTGGGAAGGGCACAAAACGCAGGCCCAACCTAGTTTGTGCCTTTGAGGAGTACCCGAGTACCTGAATCTGAGCGGCTTAGACCTGGGAAGTGCACACAACCCAGGGCCCACCTCAGACAGTTCCTGGCAGAGCAACCTACAGCCTGAGCAGTGTATACTGGGAAAGCACACACGCCCTGAGTGGGGGCAAACCAGTGTGGCTGAGTCACTGCGAGCACTCCCCACACACACCAGTGTTATTTGTTTGCAGTGTTCCTCCCTCCCCACAGCACGACTGAACAACTGAGCCTAAAAAAGCATCCACCACCGCCCCCTTGTGTCAGGGTGGAAATTAGACACTGAAGAGACCAGCAAACAAAAGAAGCTAAAACAGAGGGAACCGCCTTGGAAGTGACATGTACAATAGATTAAAACCCTGTAGTTAGCACCGATTACATAGGATGGGGCCTATAGATCTTGAGAAGTATAAGCTGGATCAAGGAACTATCTGAAAATGAACTGACCCCATACTGTCCACAACAACACCAGAGAAAGTCCTAGATATATTTTTACTATTGTCATTCTTTAATTTTTTTTTATTTTTAAGTCCTCTATTACTCCTTTAATTTTCATTTTTATAACCTACTATTACTTTGCAAAAAAAACCCTATTTTTGAAAGAAAACTTCATATATATATATATTTTATAATTTTTCTGACTTTTTTTTAATATTTTATTTTTGAGAATCCAACCTCTATTCTAGATTTTTAAGCTTTGCATTTTGGTATTTGTTATCAATTTTGTACCTTCAAAAACCCAATCTTCAGTACCCAGTTTTATTTAAGAGCAAGATTACTGGCATGACTTCTCTCTCCTCCTTTGGACTCTTCTTTTTCTACACCAGGTCACCTCTGTCTCCTCCTTCCCCCTTCTCTTCTCTACCCAACTCTGTGAATCTGTGTGTTCCAGACGATGGATAACACTTAGGGAACAGATTACTGACTGGATCTGTCTCTCTCCTTTTCATTCCCCACTTTTATCCTCCTGGCCACCTCTGTCTCCTTCCTCCCTCTTCTCTTCTCTCTATAACTCCATGAATGTCTCTGAGTGGTCCAGACTGTGGAGTGCACATAAGGAAATGATTGCTGGCTAGCTTGCTCTCTCCTTTTTTGATTCCACCTCATCTCATTCGGGTCATCCCTAACTCCCTCCTGCCTCTTCTCTTCTCCATGTAACTCAGTGAACCTCTCTGGGTGTCCCTCACTGTGGAGAAACTTTTCATCTTTAACCTAGATGTTTTATCATCAGTGCTGTATAGATGGAGAAGTCTTGAGGCTACTGTAAGAATAAGACTGAAAACCAGAAGCAGGAGGCTTAAGTCCAAATCCTGAGAACACCAGAGAACTCCTGACTCCAGGGAACATTGATTGAAAGGAATTCATCAAATGCTTCCATACCTACACTGAAACCAAGCACTATCCAAGGACCAACAAGTTCCAGAGCAAAACATACCATGCAAATTCTCCAGCAACACAGGAACATAGCCCTGAGCTTCAATATACAGGCTTCCCAAAGTCACACCAAACCCACGGACATCTTAAAACTCACTATTGGACACTTATTGCACTCCAGAGAGAAGAAATTCAGCTCCACCCTCCAGAACACTGACACAAGCTTCCTTAATGAGGAATTGACAGGCCACCCGTCCAACCCCACCCACAGTGAGGAAACTCCACAATAAAGAGAACTCCACAAACTGCCAAAATACAGAAAGGCCACTCCAAACACAGCAATATAAACAAGATGAAGAGGCAGAGAAATACCCAGCAGGTAAAGGAACAGGATAAAAGCCCACCAAACCAAACAAAAGAGGAAGAGATAGGGAATCTACCTGATAAAGAATTCTGAATAAAGATAGTGAAAATGATCCAAAATCTTGAAATAAAAATGGAGTTACAGATAAATAGCCTGGAGACAAGGATTGGGAAAATGCAAGAAAGGTTTAACAAGGACCTAGAAGAAATAAAAAAGATTCAATATATAATGAATAATGCAATAAATGAGATCAAGGACACTCTGGAGGAAACTAACAGTAGAATAATGGAGGCAGGAGATAGGATAAGTGAGGTAGAAGATAGAATGGTAGAAATAAATGAATCAGAGAGGAAAAAAGCAAAACGACTTAAAAGAAATGAGGACAATCTCAGAGACCTCTGGGACAATGTTAAATGCCACAACATTCGAATTATAGGAGTCCCAGAAGAAGAAGACAAAAAGAAAGACCATGAGAAAATACTTGAGGAGATAATAGTTGAAAACTTCCCTAAAATGGGGAAGGAAATAGTCACCCAAGTCTAAGAAATCCAGAGAGTCCCAAATAGGATAAACCCAAGGTGAAACACCCCAAGACACATATTAATCAAATTAACAAACATCAAACACAAAGAACAAATATGAAAAGCAGCAAGGGGAAAACAACAAATAACACACAAAGGGGATTCCCATAAGGATAACAGCTGATCTTTCAATACAAACTCTTCAGGCCAGGAGGGAATGGCAGGACATACTTAAAGTGATGAAAGAAAATACCCTACACCCCAGATTACTGTACCCAACAAGGATCTCATTCCAATATGAAGGAGAAATCAAAAGCTTTACAGACAAGCAAAAGCTGAGAGAATTCAGCACCACCAAACCAGCTCTCCAACAAATGCAAAAGGATCTTCTCTAGACAGGAAACATAGAATAAACTTGAACCCAAAACAATAAAGTTCATGGCAACGGGATCATACTTGTCAATTATTACCTTAAATGTAAATGGTTTGAATGCCCCAACCAAAAGAAAAAGACTGACTATTAAAAAGAAAAACTATTAAAAATTCCAACATATGGAGGCTGAACAACACGCTGCTGAATAACCAACAAATCACAGAAGAAATCAAAAAGAAATCAAAATATGCATAGAAACGAATGAAAATGAAAACACAACAACCGAAAACCTATGATACACTGTAAAAGCAATGCTAAGGGGAAGGTTCATAGCAATGCAGGCGTACCTCAAGAAACAAGAAAAAAGTCAAATGAGTAACCTAACTCTACACCTAAAGCAACTAGAAAAGGAAGAAATGAAGAACCCAGGGTTAGTAGAAGGAAAGAAATCTTAAAAATTAGGGCAGAGATAAATGGAAAAGAAACAAAAGAGACCATAGCAAAAATCAACAAAGCCAAAAGCTGGTTCTTTGAAAGGATAAATAAAATTGACAAACCATTAGCCAGACACATCAAGAAACAAAGGGGGAAAAATCAAATCAATAAAATTAGAAATGAAAATGGAGAGATCACAACAGACAACACAGAAATACAAAGGATCATAAGAGACTACTATCAGCAATTATATGCCAATAAAATGGACAACTTGGAAGAAATGGACAAATTCTTAGAAAAGTACAACTTTCCAAAACTGAACCAGGAAGATATAAAAAATATTATCAGACCCATCACAAGCATGGAAATTGAAACTGTAATCAGAAATCTTTCAGCAAACTAAAGCCCAGGTCCAGATGGCTTCACAGCTGAATTCTACCAAAAATTTGGAGAAGAGCTAACACCTATCCTACTGAAACTCTTCCAGAAAATTACAGAGGAAGGTAACCTTCCAAACTCATTCTATGAGGCCACCATCACCCTAATACCAAAATCAGACAAAGATGCCACAAAAAAAGAAAACCACAGGCCAATATCACTGAAGAACATAGATACAAAAATCCTTAACAAAATTCTAGCAATCAAAATCCAACAACACATGAAAAAGATTGTACATCTTGACCAAGTGGGCTTTATTCCAGGGATGCAAGGATTCTTCAATATCCACAAATCAATCAATGTAATTCACCAGAGTAACAAATTGAAAAATAAAAGCCATATGATTATCTCAATAGATGCAGAGAAAGCCTTTGACAAAATTCAACATCCATTTATGTTCAAAACTCTCCAGAAAGCAGGAATAGAAGGAACATACCTCAACATAATAAAAGCTATATATGGCAAACCCTTAGCAAACATTACCTTCAATGGTGAAAAATTGAAAGCATTTCCCCTAAAGTCAGGAACAAGACAAGGGTGCCCACTGTTACCACTATTATTCAACATAGTTTTGGAAGTTTTGGCCACAGCAATTAGAGCAGAAAAAGAAATAAAAAGGAATCCAAATTGGAAAAGAAGAAGTAAAACTCTCACTGTTTGCAGATGACATGATCCTCTACATAGAAAACCCTAAAGTCTTCACCAGAAAATTACTAGAGCTAATAAGTGAATATAGTAAAGTTGCAGGATATAAGCCCAACACACAGAAATGCCTTGCATCCCTATACACAAATAATGAGAAAACAGAAAGATGACTTAAGGAAACAATTCCATTCACCATGGAAAGAATAAAATACTTAGGAATATATTTACCTAAATAAACAAAAGACCTTATATAGAAAACTATAAAACACTGGTGAAAGAAATCAAAGAGGACACTAATAGATGGAGAAATATACCGTGTTCATGGATCAGAAGAATCAATATAGTGAAAATGAGTATACCACCCAAAGCAATCAATAGATTCAATGCAATCCCTATCAAGCTACCAACGGTAATTTCACAATTTGTTTGGAAATACAAAAAACTTCAAATAGCCAAAGCAATCTTGAGAAAGAAAAATGGAACTGGAGCAATCAACCTGTCTGACTTCAGGCTCTATTACAAAGCCACAGTCATGAAGACAGTATAGTACTGGCACAAAGACAGAAATAGAGATCAATGGAACAAAATAGAAAGCCCAGAGATAAATCCACACACCTATGGATACCTTATCTTTGACAAAGGAGGCAAGAATGTACAATGGAGAAAAGACAATCTCTTTAACAAGTGGTGCTGGGAAAACTGGTCAACCACTTGTAAAAGAATGAAACTAGAACACTTTCTAACACTATACACAAAAATAAACTCAAAATGGATTAAAGATCTAAACCTAAGACCATAAACTATAAAACTCCTAGAGGAGAACATAGGCAAAACACTCTCCGACATACATCACAGCAGGATTTATTCCACCTCCCAGAATATTGGAAAAATAAGCAAAAATAAACAAAAGGGACCTAATTAAAATTAAAAGCTTCTGCACAACAAAGGAAATTATAAGCAAGGTGAAAAGACAGCCTTCAGAATGGGAGAAAATAATAGCAAATGAAGCAACTGACAAAGAATTTATCTCAAAAATATACAAGCAACTCCTGCAGCTCAATTCTAGACAAATAAAAGACTTACTTAAAAAAAAATGGGCCAAAGAACTAAACAGACATTTCTCTAAAGAAGACATACAGATGGCTAACAAACACATGAAAAGATGCTTAACATCACTCATTATATGGTTGCTATCCAAAAGTCTAC
>NW_024070210.1:77965194-77985922 GCF_014754425.2 Oryx dammah | reverse complement strand
AAGATGCTTAACATCACTCATTATATGGTTGCTATCCAAAAGTCTACAAGCAATAAATGCTGGAGAGGGTGTGGAGAACCACTTGTAAAACCTCTTACACTGTTGGTGGGAATGCAAACTAGTACAGCCACTATGGAGAACTGTGTGGAGATTCCTTAAAAAACTGGAAATAGAACTGCCATACGACCCAGCAATCCCACTTCTGGGCATACACACCGAGGAAACCAGAAGTGAAAGAGACACATGTACCCCAGTGTTCATTGCAGCACTGTTTATAATGGCCAGGACATGGAAGCAACCCAGATGTCCATCAGCAGACGAATGGATAAGAAAGCTGTGGTATATATACACAATAAAGTATTACTCAAGCATTAAAAAGAATACATTTAAATAAGTTCTAATGAAGTAGATGAAACTGGAGCCTATTATACAGAGTGAAGTAAGCCAGAAAGAAAAATACCAATACAGTATACTAACACATATATATGGAATTTAGAAAGATAGTGATGATAACCCTGTATGTGAGACAGCAAAAGAGACACAGATGTATAGAACAGTCTTTTGGAATCTGTGGGAGAGGGTGAGGGCAGGATGATATGGGAGAATGGCATTGAAACATGTAAATTATCATATATGAAATGAATCGCCAGTCCAGGTTTGATGCATGATACAGGATGCTCAGGGCTGGTGCACTGGGATGACCCAGAGGGATTGAATGGGGAGGGAGGTGGGAGGGGGGTTCAGGATGGGGAACACATTTACACCCATTGCAGATTTATGTCAATGTATGGCAAAACCAATACAATATTGTAAAGTAATTAGCCTCCAATTAAAATAAATAAATTTATATTAAAAAATAAAAATAAATTTTACCATTATTAGTTAAGATAACAGAAGATAACGAATATATCATCTTATCATTTTTGGTATCCTCAAAAAGCATGTTGAGCAGTGAAGTGTCTGTGTAAACTGCATTTGTGGGTGAGTGTGTGCTGTGTTTTTTATGAAATTGTGTCATGTTTTCTGAGTCATATGGCATGGGTCAGTAAGCAGCAGTTAAAGTCTCTCAGTCATGTCCAATTCTTTGCAACCCCATGGACTGTAGCCTGCGAGGCTCCTCTGTCCAGTGGATTTTTCAAGCAAGAATACTCAAGTGGGTTGCCATTTCCTCCTCCAGGGATCTTCCTGATCTAAGGATCAAACCTGGTCTTTTTTGTGTCCTGCACTGCAGGCAGTTTCTTTACTTTGACGTCAAAGTGGAATACATACTTGACAATGTAAGAATTAAGGACAACCACATTAATACATAAGCAAAGTAAAAGCTTGTATGTTAGAATAAAATATGCGAAAATATAAAATCAAAATACTAAGATATAGAAATAATTTCTACAAATAAAAAGAGAAAACCTTAAATAAAAATGACCAAAAAATAGAGATAAGGATATGACCAGTGTTAAATAACAGACTGCCAATTCATAGAGAAAAAGTTGCTCAAAAGCACTAGGATTCAAAAAAAATGTATGTAGGTAAAGTATGTTTGGATTGTTAAAATAAAAAACACCAGTAATTCCCAATTTGTGGAGAATGCAAAATGTACCTGCTCATTCACTGTTAATAGAAGTATAATTGTTTAAACCATTTGGAGGGCAAATGGTCACTGTCTTCATTTACATGTGCTTTTCTTTAGGGTTCTTTGGTAGCTCAAGAGATAAAGAATCTGCCTGCAATGCAGGAGACCTCAGTTTGATCCCTGGGTCAGGAAGATCTTCTGGAGAAGGGAATGGCAACCCACCCCAGTATTCTTGCATGGATAATCCCATGGACAGTAGAGCCCAGTGGGCTACAGTCCATGGGGTCACAAAGAGTCAGACATGACTAAGGAACTTTCACTTTCATTTCTTTAGAAAAAAAGTGACTTTCTTTCACTTTCATAGCAATTACAATTTGATAAATTTCATAAATAGACACTTCTACATACATAAAAATTGTATGTGCATGGATGTATAAAACAACATTCTCTATGATAGCAAAGAAACAGAAACACATATGCATTAATAGGATAATAATTAAATAACGTGTCGGGGTCCAGCCCCGGTGGATCCAGGGAATTCGAAGCGGGGATGGTGTTGGCATGACAAAAACTTATTTGTTTATTAATATAAGATTAGATTAAGAAACAACAGTGTAGTAGGAAAATTAAGTGGATAAAGAGGGCTGAATAACTTGGATTATGCGGAAGACCAATAAAATTCCAGACAAGGAACTTGCACCGCCTACATTGGGCCACCGGCGCTCACTTGAATATCTAAGGGTGCCTCGCCTTAGGCTCCCTTTTGCGCGGGTCTTAACAGCCAGGGCAAGTAAGTAGACTTGGCGAGCCTCTGCACCCCAGATGGGAATTCAGCCTGAAATTAAAGTAAAGAGGAGAGGGAGGGAAAAGGAGAAAAGGAGTGAGAGAGAGACACGTAGGGAGCCAGATTCCCAAGAAACTAGGCCGAGAGACTAGTCCGAGAAACTGGTCCATCTTTTATTGTTCAGAAGTCTTTTTATACTTTTGATAATACATGGAGATCAATGGGTAACACAAAGTTATGCAGTGTTAGCAGTCCAGACTCATCAAAACCAGGCTTTTCTCTCTGCATACCTAATTGTATACACAAGTCTTAGGTGATTTACATCATCTTCTGGCTAAAAAGGGCCAATTAAGATTTTACAGTCTTTTTTCTGATAAGGGTTTGTTAACTAGAAGACTTATTTGTGTTGATCTTCCCAAAGTCTGGTGCCACTCTCAGAAAGCACTAAATAAAGTTACATTCTTACATAGGAAAGATACAGCAGTTTATAACAAGTGAAAGAAGTACAGTGATTTATAACAAAAGAAAAGTAATTAACTCAAAAGTCTAGTGTTGCTAACATGAAAACTACTATATATCTTTTTCCATATCCCATTTACATTAATTAACATCCTTCCAGGTGCCTAAAAGATAAAGAATATGGAGGCCTAGCAGCAATCATAGAGTCAACAGTGAAAACCCGTCACCAATATGATTTTTAACTCTTTAGAAAAGGCTCTGTATCTTTAAGATGCTTTTAAGCTTTGTGCCTCTCTTGGTTGGGGGGCTGTAAGCAATTCACAAGCTGTAAGAGGTCCGGGGAACCTGTCAGGCAAGCTAGAGAGCTATCAGAGGGGGTTTAACTGAAACATCCCTTTTTTGATTTTTTTCCAGAGAATATCAGAAGAGTGGAAAAGCAGAGTACAAAAGCCGGCAGATTTTTGGTTTGGGGGGTACATGCTCAGGAAATGCCAGGGGGAACTCCTGAAGTCTGATCATGTCCTTGTGTATGTCAGCTTCCTCCCTCATGACCTTGTCACGGGTGGGATTCCTCACGCTGGCTTCTGGCATTAACGAAATGTTTCAAAGTATTAAATCACTATCAAAAAGGATAAAGTACACCTCTTTACATTTTTTAATTTTAAAAATATCTCCAGGACACTATTAAATGAAAATAAAAAGGCAAGTTGAAAAAATTAAAATAATCCAGTTTACATGGCAAATTCTGTGTGTCAATGTATGTGTACACATATATGAGTACATGTGTGTTAATGTATAGTGTTAATCATTCATTTGTATCCGACTCTTTGTGACCTCATGGCCTGTAGCCCACCAGGCTCCTCTGTCCAGGCAAGAATACTGGAGTGGGTTGCCATTTCCTTTTCCAGGGGCTCTTCCTAAGCCAGGGATTGAACACAGTTCTCCCGCACTGCAGATAGACTCTTTACCCACTGAGCCACCATGGAAACTCTGTTAATGTATATGTAGTTGCATAAACTGATCTGCAAAGACATACTTAATTGAAACAGAATGGGCTGGTATCACTTTTGTAATGAGATGGATCTATGTGTTGCTTCTCTGTGTGTGTGTGTTCACTCAGTCAACTCAACCGTGTTGAGAGAGTTAATTCTTAGGTAGGTTGATAAGAAGTCCGGTTCCTAATGAGGAGAAAGGGAGGAGGAAAGGACAAACAATTTTTTTCTTTATTCCTTTGTCTTAGTCACATAAAACGTTTTGTTCTTGCTTCTTTTCTTTAAGCCCAGAGCTAATGATTATATAGCAGAGAAGAAAAGTTATGACCAACCTAGATAGCATATTAAAAAGCAGAGACATTACTTTGACAACAAAGGTCCGTCTAGTCAAGGTTATGGTTTTCCCAGTAGTCATGTATGGATGTAAGAGTTGGACTATAAGGAAAGCTGAGCTCCAAAGAATTGATGCTTTTGAACTATGGTGTTGGAGAAGACTCTTGAGAGTCCCTTGGACTGCAAAGAGATCCAACCAGCCCATCCTAAAGGAAATCAGTCCTGAATATTCATGGGAAGGAATGATGTTGAAGCTGAAATTCCAATACTTTGGCCACCTAATGTGAAGAGCTGACTCATTTGAAAAAGACCCAGATGCTGAGAAAGATTGAAGGCCAGAGGAGAAGGGGACAACAGAGGATGAGATGGTTGGATGGACATGAGTTTGAGCAAGCTCCGGGAGTTGGTGATGGACAGGGAGGCCTGGCATGCTGCGGTTCATGGGGTTGCAAAGAGTTGGACAGGACTGAGTGACTGAAATGAACTGAACTGAACTGAATGATTATACAACAAAACAGCTCATCTTGCTCAAGGATGTGTTTTTCCTTAAACTCTGTACCAATGCTTATATAGGAATGTGTCCTGCTGGAGGAGTGTTTCTCCTTCTTAAGAATCTTCTGACTAATCCTGTTATCTTAAAATATGGGAGTGGTCTGGTAAGATCTTTCTATTGTTAATTCTACTCCCATTATCTTAAAATGTAAATTCTGGGAGTGGGTCTGGTAAAACCTTTACAGTCTTTTTATTTACTGTAATAACCAATTGAAAAGTATATAGCTCCCTTGCT
This sequence comes from Oryx dammah, assembly GCF_014754425.2. Taxonomy (NCBI): domain Eukaryota; kingdom Metazoa; phylum Chordata; class Mammalia; order Artiodactyla; family Bovidae; genus Oryx; species Oryx dammah. The sequence continues at coordinate 77,980,997 of NW_024070210.1, read as the reverse complement.
AAGACTAGTGAGGAGGGCACTGTCTGCCCCCTTCTGATGTCTATGTCAGAAGTTTTTTCTGTCCTTTTTCATTGTAATAAAACTTCTGCCACACAAGAGCCCTGAGTGGTCAAGCCTGGCCCCTGATCCTGAAGCTAAATTTCCTTCTTTGGAGATCATGAATCCCATATTTTTCACCATAAGCTATCAGTGTCAGATTCTTTGTGACCCCATGGACCATAGCCCGCCAGGCACCTCTGTCCATGGGATTTCTCTGACAAGAATATTGGAGTGGGCTGTCATTTCCTCCTCCAGGGGACCTTCCTGACCCAAGGATCAAATCCCCTGTGTCTCCTGCATTGGCAGGCAGATTCTTTACCACTGAACCACTTGGGAAGCCCATGTGTTGCTTGCTTGCTTGCTTGGTAAATCACTTCAGTCATGTCCTTCTCTTTGCAATGCTATGGACTGTAGCCCAACAGACTCCTCCATCCATGGGATTCTCAGGCAAGAACACTGGTTTGGGTTACCATTCCCTCCTCCAAGGGATCTTTCTGACCCAGGATAGAACCCATGTCTCCTGTGGCTCCTGCATTGCAAGTGGATTCTTTACTGCTGAGCCCACCTGGGAAGCCCCATGTGTTACTCAAGGAATATGAAAAACAGATAAAAGCTCTTTAAAGGACAGGGGTTTCTAGATAAATAAAAATAAATTAATATTCACCTGATTTTTGTTTCTTTCCAAAAAATAGCTTCATCACATATATGCATGTTGTAGACTAACAACAAAAAATTTTGAAATTTTTCTCAGGACAAGAATTTGTTTCTATTAAGTGGAACAATGATAATAATGTGATTTTCAGAGTCTGGACTTGCCTTGGGTTCAAAGGAAAGAAGTCTGTGGGACAATTTGTATTTTCCTCACCTATTATGTGGAGGTTAATATACTGAAACCATTATTGACATGAAGAGGAGCCATGATAAATGATTAATACCTCTTCACTTCATTTCTATGTTAAAATTAAGATTCTTCTCATAATTCATCTCAGCCACATGAACCAATGAAGCACTTCTTCCTTGTCCTCTTTTGCTTCTGTTTTTATCCATCTTCTTCCATTTCTCTTCTCTTCATTTTCCTCCTCTCTTACTGCTCTCTGACTCTCCTTCCAGATGACTCTAGATTTGCTCTCATGCCTGTTCCCCCACTGTGTGCCCCCTTCTTCCCACCAGTGAGATACTGCACAGGTGCAGCCCCATCTGTCCCAGTGTGCCTCTCTCAGGACACAGTAGTACACAGCAGTGTCTCTCAGGGTGACCTGGGACAGGACCAAGGTGCTGGACTTTCTGTCTGAAGCTATGTTTAGAGAGCTCATGCTGCTGTTCACTGTGTCTTGGAAGCCATGAATGACATACTGTGGATTCCGATTGGGAGTTTGCCGATACCAATGTATATAGTCCAATGCATCGATGGTGGAGTGGTTACAAGGCAGGCTTACATCCTCTCCTTCAGCACAATCCATGGAACTGAGCTGGGTGATCTCAGCATCAACCATAATCCCTAAAGAGTCAAGAAAATAAAATTATCCCCTGACCACAAATCAGTGTAATTCTGTGGATCAAGCATACAATATGCCCATACCTGTCTGGACCTATGCCCTACTCCAGTGTTTTCATTTCTGTCCTGCAAACATATCATCGATGCTTATTATATAGAGACCAAAGACACATGGCAAGAATAGAGATATAGGCTTTATTCCATGGGTCTTTGGCTCAATAACTCCGGAGATTTCTTACAACCTAGTTATTGTTAAGTGCTCTTCTGGGATCATAGATAATTTGATCTGTCATGTAGAAGTTTGTGTGTGCAAGTGTATTAGTTGTTGAATCGTGTTTGACTCTGCGACCCCATGGACTATCGCCCACCAGGCTCCTCGGTCCATGGAATTCTCCAGAAAAGAATACTGGAGTGGGTTGCCATTTCCTACTCCAGTAGAAGCTTGTACTCCCTGACAAACCCAGAGATCATTTCTCAGTTCCATCACTATAATGCTGGATAAAGCACAGGGAGAGGAGTAGAGAGCAAATGACCCTTCACGGTCCTTTAGTTTCAAATCATCCCTTGCAGACACAGAACACTTACCCAATGTCAGAAGCACAGTTACCCCAGTCACCAGCCTCATACTTCAAGGATAAACCAGGGTCGTGGGCTCAGAGCTCAGACTTGTGTCTAATCCTGGATAAAGAGGTTCCAGAGAACAGAAGCAACTGCTGCGAGTAGAGACTTACAACCAGTGCAGGTACCACGGTCTTGTTGCCAGGACCTTCTCAGCCAATGATTGTGCAGTTCCACCTCTGTTTTAGTCATGCCCCCAAAAGAAGGAGAGTCATCTCCAGCTCACAGGGTGCCCACTGTCATCTCTGTGAAGTTTAAAGTCTGGCTCTGGATGAGGAACACCAAACACAATATTGTGTCTATCCACAACCATTGTTCCATCATTTGTGTTTTTACAGAAATTTTCTGATGCCCCATGAAGCTTGTGGAAAGCACTGATTAATCCTAGAAAACTGAACTGAGCACTGTATTGTAAAGAGATGAAAATTCCTATCCACATTCTAGAAAATGTATGTGAGTTTCCAAAGTAGGCAATGATGTGCTCAGGGAAGGCAGGAAAAATTAATAATGTGGAGACTAAAATTTAAACATTCTGGAGTTCAGGCTCAGAGTTCCTATAAAGGTCCCTGGATTCAAGCATCTACTGCTCTCTAGGTAGAAATTTCTCAGTGCATCCATTCTTGATATAGTAACTGATGACTCCGTTGGTGTTCACCTCATTTTCTTTGAACAGTGGTCCTTAATCCTCATGTTCTCTATGCCTATGCTTGTAGGTACACTAAGGATGCTGAGGCACACAAGAAAGACAGAAGGGAAAGCAAACAAGGTGGGACAGGGTGGAGGTGGATGAGGCTGGTAGAAAAGTTGGAGGGAAGGAAAAAAGAGCATAAAGAATAGGGAAGGGAAGGGATAACAGAGAAGAGACATAGAGAAATCAGTGTTTAGGGAGCTTCATGGAAAGGGTTTAGACTAGTGTTAAGATACCCTAATCCTTGAACACACACACTCAACAAGGGATTACAAACTACAAGCTGCCTAAAAGACAAGAAAGCATGCCATTTTTCCTTTTTTTGTGGAATACCAACTGAAAACAAGCTTCCCTTCCCTTTTCCCAGAAAAGACCGCTATTTCCAGATGAAGCAGCCCCATCATGTGACTGAATAAAAGATCTGCTGAGCTAAACTCAGACCAAAAGTCAGCCAGCAATCTTTTGAAAGACTCCTCATATTTGAAGGTATGTATCTTAGTTGTAGGGCTTCCCCGATAGCTCAGTTGGTAAAGAATCCACCTGCAATGCAGGAGACCCTGGTTTGATTCCTGGATTGGGAAGATCCACTGGAGAAGGGATAGGCTACCCACTCCAGGATTCTTGGTCTTCCCTTGTGGCTCAGCTGGTAAAGAATCCGCCTGTAATGTGGGATACTTGGGCTCAGTCCCTAGGTTGGGAAGATCCCCTGGAGAAGGGAAAGGCTACCTACTCCAGTATTCTAACCTAGACAATTCCAAGATGAACATGGTGTCACAAAGAGTCGGACAGGACTGAGCGACTTTCACTTTACATCTTAGTTGTAATACCTCTGTACTTATCTTTGTTTCCAAAGCTCTGTGAAGGTTTAATTATTTTTCATTGCATTATTTCAACATATGATTCTCAGTTGTTGGTTTCTATTTAATTTTCCTTTTATCCCTAAGCTTCTCATTTGTGACGTAGTTCAAAAGTCCATACTATTCAATGTTTAAAAGAAGAAGTTTGTCCAGACTAGGCACTCAAATTGCCTGTATCCTGAATTAGTGGATGATTTATCATTCATGAATTCAGTGGTAGAAGTTATGCTGAGGAACTCTTTAAATATTTCTAAATACAATTGTTCAATTATATGGAAAACGTGTTAAACAAAAGACTCCAACAAAATAAATTCACAGTTATGTTTGTGGACAAAATTCAGCAATAGGCAACAAATATCCCAGGCTTAGGATGGGAGAAATCAGACTCTGAAGATATGGGAGTGAATGTCATAGTAATCATGCTCATTGAATATTCATTGAGAGCCTGCTTGTTCTGTGGCAAATCTCTCTCTCTCACACACACACACAGATAAGCCACAAGCACTACTACTGAAAATATAAGAACAAATAATAACTGAAAGTAGGTTGTTTTATTATATTAGCAAAGGCAGAGGAAAAGCAATAACAACTTTTTTGTTTGCTGGTTTGCCTTTATTTTTTAGAAGACAGTAGGGGACATTACAAAGTAGCATTTTAAATCTTATTGGAAACCAAAAATCACTCTATTTGGCTCTGGAAAATCTTAAAATATGTATTGGCTTTTTTCAGAGTCTTGAATATAAAAGATCCTATTATCTCTGGCCCATATGGAGTAAGGTTATCTTTCTCTGCTTAATGAAAATGAAAATAATGTGCTTAACTTACTTTCATAAAAACTAGAGGACTTAATAAAAGGCCAACGCTTGCATGATGAATACTCTCAACAATCCAGAAATAGAAGAGAAATCCTGGATCTGGTAAAGGGTACCAATGAAAATATCCAAATTCAATATTGTTCTGTCTAAGGTAATAAATAAGATAGATTCACTATCATTACTTCTGTTTACTATCATACTGGAGGCTCTAGTATCAAGTTATGAAAAGGAAATAAGATGTATTAAGTTTGAAAAGACAGAAGTAGGCCATTTTTATTCATAGGTGACACATCTGTGTAGATAGAATATACAAAGGAACCTATAAACAAACTACAAAGTCACTAAACACAAAAATCAATTTTATTTCTACATTTCAGTCAAATCGTGTGTGCTCAGTTGTGTCCACCTCTTTACAACCCCATGGACTCTAGACCATCAGTCTCCTCTGTCTGTGGAATTTTACAGGCAAGAATACTGGAGTGGGTTGCCATTTCCTACTCTAGGGATCTTCCTGACCCAGGGATCGAACCAACATCTCTGTGCCTCCTACATTAGCAGGCAGATTCTTTACAACTAGCACCAACTGGGAAGCCCTTTTAGTCAAAAATCTCTGGAAAATTAAATTAAAACACCACTGATCAATTTTAAATAATTTAATATAAAATATGCAAGTCCTCTAGAATAAAAATTATGACATTAATAAAAGAAATTAAAAGGGACCTGCATAAATGAACAAGACATCATATGAATTAGAAGATTCCATTTGTTAAGATTATCAGTTTTACCCAATGAATCTATAAAGTCAACAGAATCCCAATCAAATTATGTGCAATCTTGATTACTGAAGCTATAGCTTGAAATCAGGTAGACTGATGGCTTCTATTTCCTTCTTTTTTAAAGAGTTACTTTAGCTTTTCCAGTATTGCTGTCTTTTCATACAAATTTTAAAATAACCTTGCCTGTATTTATAAAAAATCCTGCATGGATTTTTAAAACATTTATTTATTTTTTTAATTTAACAATAATTGCTTTACAGAATTTTGTTTTTTTTCTGTCAAATCTCAACATGAATCAGCCATAGGTATATATATATGTATCCCCCTCCCTTTTGAACCTCTCTCCCATCTCCCTCCTCATCTCACCCCTCTAGGTTGACACAGAGCCCCTGTTTGAGTTTCCTGAGCCATATAACAAATTCCCATTGGTTATCTATTTTGCATATGGTAATGTAAGTTTCCACGTTACTCTTTCCATACATCTCACCCTCTCCTCCCCCCTCCCCACATCCATAAGTCTATTCTCTGTCTGTTTCTCCATTGCTACCCTGTATATAAATTCTTCATTGCAATTTTTCTAGATTCTGTATACATGTGTTAGAATATGATATTTATCTTTCTCTTTCTGACTTACTTCACTCTGTATCATAGGTTCTAGGTTCATCCACCTCATTAGAATGTGTTCCTTTTTATGGCTGAGTAATATTCCATTGTGAATATGTACCACAATTTCTTTACCCATTCATCTGTTGATGGACATGTAGGTTGCTTCCATGTTCTAGCTATTGTAAATAGTGCTGCAATGAACAATGGGATACATGTGTCTTTTTCAATTTTGTTTTCCTCAGGGTATATGCCTAGGAGTGGGATTTCTGGGTCATATGGTGGTTTTATTCCTAGTTTTTTAAGGAACCTCCATGCTGTCTTCCATAGTGGCTGTATCAATTTATATCCTCAACAGTGCAAGAGCATTCCCTTTTCTCCACACACTCTCCAGCATTTATTGTTTGTAGACTTTTTTGATGATGGCTATTCTGACTGGTGTGAGGTGATATCTCATTGTAGTTTTGATTTGCTGCTGCTGCTGCTGCTAAGTCGCTTCAGTCGTGTCTGACTCTGTGCAACTCCGTGGACAGCAGCCCACCAGGTTCCTCCGTCCATGGGATTTTCCAGGCAAGAGTACTGGAGTGGGGTGCCATTGCCTTTTCCGAGTTTTGATTTACATTTCTCTAATAATGAGCATTGTTGAGCATCTTTTCATGTGCTTGTTAGCCATCTGTATGTCTTCTTTGGAGAAATGTCTGTTTAGGTCTTTTTCCCACTTTTTTATTGAGTTGTTTGTTCTATAACAGGCGCTATGTAAAATGTGTATATCAATTTGAGAGAAATGACACATGTACTTTTTGGAGGCTTCTACTGAGTCTGAGTGAACTCCTAGAGATGGTGATGGACAGGGAGGCCTGGCGTGCTGTGATTCATAGGGGTCGCAAAGAGTCGGACACGACTGAGTGACTGAACTGAACTGAACTGAATTTGCAAACAGAGGATATCTCTTCATTTGTCTTTTTTGATTTCTTTTATCAGTGCTTTAAAGTTTTCAGAACAAAAGTTCTGTATATGTTTTGTTAGATTTACTTCCAAGGATTTGGTTGTTTTTTTTTTTGAGTCATTGTAAATGGTATTATATTTTTAATTTATGTGTCCACATGTTCACTGCTAGTAGACAGAAATACATTTTATTTTTGTATTTTGATCTTACACTCAGTGACCTTGCTGAATCCATTTAATAGTTCTTGAAAGGCTTTTTTTTTTTTTTTTTTTGGTAGATTTTCTGAGATTTTCAAAATAGAAAATCATATTGTCTGAAAATTGTGGCAGTTTTACATCTTCTAGATGATCTATATGACTGTCTTTAAATTTACTGCTTTGTTGCACTGAACAGAATTTCTAGCACATGTTGAAGGAAAATGATGATTGGCTATTCTTGCCTTGTTCCCAGTGATAGGAAATGAACATAGTCTTATATTAGTAAGCACACAATTAGAAGTTGAGGAGAGTCCCCTCTATTCCTGTGTTTCTCAGAGTTTTCACCACAGTTGACTGTTGAATTTTGTCAAATGCTTTTTCTGCATAGATTGAGATAATCACATGATTTCTTTTTACCATGTAATATAGTGGATTCCATCAACTGATTTTCAAACACTAAAGTAAAAAAAAAATCCACTTGTGTTTGGTATATCATTGTTTTTATATAGTGATGAATTCTACTTGTTATTATTTTGTTAATTATTTTGCCTTTAAAAATTTTATTGGCATATAATTTATTTGTGGCTGACTTTATTTTTCTGGGTTCCAAAATCACTGCAGATGGTGATTGCAACCATGAAATTAAAAGACACTTACTTCTTGGAAGGAAAGTTATGACCAACCTAGACAGCATATTAAAAAGCAGAGACATTACTTTGTCAACAAAGGTCCATCTAGTAAAGGCTATGGTTTTTCCAGTGGTCATGTATGGACATGAGAGCTGGACTATAAGGAAAGCTGAGAGCCGAAGAATTGATGCTTTTGAACTGTGGTGTTGGAGAAGACTCTTGAGAGTCCCTTGGACTGCAAGGAAATCCAACCAGTCCATCCTAAAGGAGATCAGTCTTGGGTGTTCATTGGAAAGATTAATATTGGAGCTGAAACTCCAATAGTTTGGCCACCTGATGCGAAGAGCTGACTCATTTGAAAAGACCCTGATGCTGAGAAAGATTGAGGGCAGGAGGAGAAGGGGATGACAGAGGATGAGATGGTTGGATAGCATCACCAACTCGATGGACATGGGTTTGGGTGGACTCCGGGAGTTGGTGATGGACAGGGAGGCCTGGTGTGCTGTGGTTCATGAGGTTGCAAAGAGTCAGACACGACTGAGAGACTGAACTGAACTGAACTGAACTGAACTGAACTGATTTACAATAATTGTGTTTGTTTCAAGTGTACAGCATAGTGATACAGTTACAAATATACATATATTCATTTTTTTGAGATTCTTTACCCAAACAGGTATCTATATTCGTGAGGGATAGTTCTCTGTAGTTTTCTTTTTGTGACTCTTTAAAAATGGTAGTACTAAAATAATACTAGTTTCAAAAAATGAGTGAGAAATTATTTTCTTCTATTTTCTGGAAGAAATTGTGTATAATTCATGCTAATTACTTTTCAATGTTTGACAGAATTCTTCAATAACACTGTCTGAGTTCACGGACTTTTGTAATTAAAAGTTCAGTTTTCTTCATTGACATCATGACTTCAGCTTTCTCTGGCCCCTGCTCTGAGGGGAGTTGAGGAGGGGTGGCCCCTGGAGCCCAAATTGAGGATTGGGGACAGACAGCAGGTGCTTCCAGAGCACTGTATCGTAGCACAGAAGTAAGTTCCTACATTTGAGGGCTGAGCAGCCATGAGGTGCAGGGAGCTGTGCTGTCTGGACTTTCCAAACCGAACTGTCAGTCTCTGCTACATCTTTACTTTGCCACCCTTAGCTAATGTCATCAAGAGGACAGAACTGCCCCCAGGCCTCTGCTTATACCACTGTAAGTTGTAAAATGTGCTCGAGAAATTGCAGTATGTAGTGAAGTCCTCTTCTTCTTGTAGAAGCAAGAATTCAGGAAAATGCTTTATCTGTTGTCCATTCATTTCTGTTCAGAAAAACAGAGGGGAACATCAGAGAAAATCTGATTAGATGTCTAATCCGTCAACTACCCTGGTCTCTCTCATTCTTGTGCATTTTTCTCCTTTGTTTCAAGTCTCCCTCCTCAACTCCCTCTCTCTTCTTACTTTATAATTTTTGTGTCTTTTCACAACTTTGCTCTCAATCAGAAAATCCCACTCCTCTAGTTGTCTGCAGATAAGATTCCGCTGTGCTGAATTTTCTGGGAGCAATCAGGGAAACCCCAACTCACGTGGTACTTGCATCCATAAGATTAACACTGGTGCAATGAGCAGCATCTCCCTCTTCTTTCTCGTCAGGAAGAGTTGCTGAATCTACCTGTTCCTAAAGGGTTTTCCTTGTAAAAGCTTCTTCCAGACTCACAGAAACATGCTCTGCACTGCTCTTTGGAAAGAAAGGTGAAAGGAGTGACTGCAGTTTGAGGTAGCCAATCAGGCTTACCACTGCTTTCAGTTCAGTTCAGTTCAGTCACTCAGTCAGGTCCGACTCTTTCCGACCCCATGAATCGCAGTACGCCAGGCCTCCCTGTCCATCACCAACTCCCGGAGTTCACTCAGACTCACGTCCATCGAATCAGTGATGCCATCCAGCCATCTCATCCTCTGTCGTCCCTTTCTCCTCCTGCCCCTAATCCCTCCCAGCATCAGAGTTCTTTCCAATGAGTCAACTCTTCTCATGAGGTGGCTAAAGCACTGGAGTTTCAGCTTTAGCATCATTCCTTCCAAAGAAATCCCAGGGCTGATCTCCTTCAGAATGGACTGGTTGGATCTCCTTGCAGTCCAAGGGACTCTCAAGAGTCTTCTCCAACACCACAGTTCAAAAGTATCAATTCTTTGGCACTCAGCCTTCTTCACAGTCCAACACTCACATCCATACATGACCACAGGAAAAACCATAGCCTTGACTAGACGGACCTTAGTTGGCAAAGTAATGTCTCTGCTTTTGAATATGCTATCTAGGTTGGTCATAACTTTTCTTCCAAGGAGTAAGCGTCTTTTAATATCATGGCTGCAATCACTACTGCTTTACTCAGGCTATATTCAAGAGGGGCGGGTTTATAGATGCTGCCTCCTTGTTCAGTTCAGTTCAGTCGCTCAGTCGTGTCCGACTCTGCGACCCCATGAATCGCAGCACGCCAGGCCTCCCTGTTCATCACCATCTCCCAGAGTTGATTCAGACTCACGTCCATCAAGTCTGTGATGCCATCCAGCCATCTCATCCTTGGTCGTCCCCTTCTCCTCCTGCCCCCAATTCATCCCGCATCAGAGTCTTTTCCAATGAGTCAACTCTTCACATGAGGTGGCTAAAGTACTGGAGTTTCAGCTTTAGCATCATTCCTTCCAAAGAAATCCCAGGGCTGATCTCCTTCAGAATGGACTGGTTGGATTTCCTTGCAGTCCAAGGGATTCTAAAGAGATGTCCAACACCACAGTTCAAAAGCATAAATTCTTTGGCGCTCAGCCTCCTTCACAGTCCAACTCTCACATCCATACATGACCACAGGAAAAACCATAGCCTTGACTAGACGGACCTTTGTTGGCAAAGTAATGTCTCTGCTTTTGAATATACTATCTAGGTTGGTCATAACTTTTCTTTCAAGGAGTAAGTGTCTTCTAATTTCATGGCTGCAATCACCATCTGCAGTGATTTTGGAGCCCCCAAAAGTAAAGTCTGACACTGTTTCCACTCTTTCCCCATCTATTTCCCATGAAGTGATGGGACTGGATGACATGATCTTCGTTTTCTGAATGTTGAACTTTAAGCCAACTTTTTCACTCTCCTCTTTCACTTTCATCAGGAGGCTTTTTAGCTCCTCTTCACTTTCTGCCATAAGAGTGGTGTCATTTGCATATCTGAGGTTATTGATATTTCTCCCGGCAATCTTGATTCCAGCTTGTGTTTCTTCCAGTCCAGCATTTCTCATGATGTACTCTGCATAGAAGTTAAATAAGCAGGGTGACAATATACAGTCTTGACGTAATCTTTTTCCTATTTGGAACCAGTCTGTCGGTCCACGTCCAGTTCTAACTGTTGCTTCCTGACCTGCATACAGATTTCTCAAGAGGCAGGTCAGGTGGTCTGATATTCCCATCTCTTTCAGAATTTTCCACAGTTTATTGTGATCCACACAGTCAAAGGCTTTGGCACAGTCAATACAGCAGAAATAGATGGTTTTCTGGAACTCTCTTGCTTTTTCGATGATCCAGTGGATGTTGGCAATTTGATCTCTGGTTTCTCTGCCTTTTCTAAAACCAGCTTGAATATCAGGAAGTTCACGGTTCACATATTGCTGAAGCCTGGCTTGGAGAATCTTGAGCATTACTTTACTAGCATGTGAGATGAGTGCAATTGTGTGGTTTTTTGAGCATTCTTTGGCATTGCCTTTCTTTGGAATTACAGTGAAAACTGACCTTTTCCATTCCTGTGGCCACTGTTGAGTTTTCCAAATTTGCTGGCATATTGAGTGCAGCACTTTCACAGCATCATCTTTCAGGATTTGAAACAGCTCAACTGGAATTCCATCACCTCCACTAGCTTTGTTCATAGTGGTGCTTTCTAAGGCCCACTTGACTTCACATTCCAAGATGTCTGACTCTAGATTAGTGATCACATCATCTGATTATCTGAGTTGTGAAGATCTTTTTTGTACATTTCTTCCGTGTATTCTTGCCACCTCTTCTTAATATCTTCTGCTTCTGTGAGGTCCATACCATTTCTGTCCTTTATTGAGCCCATTTTTGCATGAAATGTTCCCTTGGTATCTCTAATGTTCTTGAAGAGATCTCTAGTCTTTCCCATTCTGTTGTTTTCCTCTATTTCTTTGCATTGATCAGTGAAGAAGGCTTTCTTATCTCTTCTTGCTATTCTTTGGAACTCTGCATTCAGATGCTTATATCTTTCCTTTTCTCCTTTGCTTTTGCCTCTCTTCTTTTCACAGCTATTTGTAAGGCCTCCCCAGACAGCCATTTTGCTTTTTTGCATTTCTTTTCCATGGGGATGGGCTTGACCCCTGTCTCCTGTACAATGTCACGAACCTCAGTCCATAGTTCATCAGGCACTCTATCTATCAGATCTAGGCCCTTAAATCTCTTTCTCACTTCCACTGTATAATCAGAAGGGATGTGATTTAGGTCATACCTCAATGGTCTAGCGGTTTTCCCTACTTTCTTCAATTCGAGTCTGAATTTGGTAATAAGGATTTCATGATCTGAGCCACAGTCAGCTCCTGGTCTTGTTTTTGTTGACTGTATAGAGCTTCTCCATTTTTGGCTGCAAAGAATATAATCAATCTGATTTTGGTGTTGACCATCTGGTGATGTCCATGTGTAGAGTCTTCTCTTGTGTTGTTGGAAGAGGGTGTTTGCTATGACCAGTGCATTTTCTTGGCAAAACTCTATTAGTCTTTGCCCTGCTTCATTCCACATTCCAAGGCCAAATTTGCCTGTTACTCCAGGTGTTTCTTGACTTCCTACTTTTGCATTCCAGTCCCCTATAATGAAAAGGACATCTTTTTTGTATGTTAGTTCTAAAAGGTCTTGTAGGTCTTCATAAAACCATTCAACTTCAGCTTCTTCAGCATTACTAGTTGGGGCATAGACTTGGATAACTGTGATATTGAATGGTTTGCCTTTGAGACGAACAGAGATCATTCTGTCATTTTTAAGATTGCATCCAAGTCCTGCATTTCAGACTCTTTTGTAGACCATGATGGCTACTCCATTTCGTCTGAGGGATTCCTGCCTGCAGTAGTAGATATAATGGTCATCTGAGTTAAATTCACCCATTCCAGCCCATTTTAGTTCCCTGATTCCTAGAATGTCGATGTTCACCCTTGCCATCTCTTGTTTGACCACTTTCAATTTGCCTTGAGGAGACATCCCGCGTCCGAGGTCAGGGGCGGTGGCCGAGAGGAGCTACCCCGCGTAGGAGGCCAGTGGCGGCTGGGAGGAGACACCATGCATCCGAGACCAGGGGTGGTGACCCTGAGGAGCCACCCTGAGCCAAGGCCAGGACCGGCAGCCAGGAGGAGCAACCCGAGGAGCAGTGGCTGCACAGGTGCAGGAGGGCCTAGAGGAGCTATCCCATGTTGAAGATCAGGAACGGCTGCAGTAAGGAGATACCCTTCGTCCAAGGTAAGGAGCAGCAGCTGTGCTTGCTGGAGCAGCCCTGAAGAGATACCCCATGCCCAAGGTAAGAGAAACCCAAGTAAGATGGTAGGTGTTGCAAGAAGGCATCAGAGGGCAGACACACTGAAACCATACTCACAGAAAACTAGTCAATCTAATCACATTCGGACCACAGCCTTGTCTAACTCAATGAAATAAACCATGCCTGCGGGGCAACCCAAGACAGGCGGGTCATGGTGGAGAGATCTGACAGAATGTGGTCCACTGGAGAAGGGAATGGCAAGCCACTTCAGTATTCTTGCCTCAAGAACCCCATGAACAGTATAAAAAGGCAAAATGATAGGATACCAAAAGAGGAACTCCCCAGGTCATTAGGTGCCCAATATGCTACTGGAGATCAGTGGAGAAATAACTCCAGAAAGAATGAAGGGATGGAGCCAAAGCAAAAACAATATCCAGTTGTGGATGTGACTGGTGATAGAAGCAAGATCCGATGCTGTAAAGAGCATTATTGCATAGGAACCTGGAATGTCAGGTCCATGAATCAAGGCAAATTGGAAGTGGTCAAACAAGAGATGCCCCCATGTGGTTGGATCAAATATTGATGATTTTATAACATTTCTTACAAAGTTTTCTTTCTGTTATTATTGCAGATATATTTGAAAATTTTATTTTATTTTAGAGTATAGTTGATTAACAATGTTGGGCTAGTTTCAGGTTTACAGCAAAGTGTTTCAGTTATACATATACATATATCTATTCTTTGTCAACGTTTTTTCTAACTCCTGTGGTAAATGTTTATCAAGGCTTGGAAAGAGTTTACTCATCCTGATAGTGTTTTAAAAGTGAAAGTAAAAGTGAAATTCACCCAGTCATGCCCGACTCTTTGCTACCCAATGGACTATACAGTCCATGGAATTCTCCAGACCAGAATACTGGAGTGGGTAGCCTTTCCCTTCTGCAGGGGATCTTCCCAACCCAGGGTCCGAACACAGGTCGCCCACATTGCAGGTGTATTCTTTATCAGCTGAGCCACATGATAGTGTTTGGGGAGGTATATTTTGCCCTTCAGGAATGGATTCTGTGATTATTTAAAAGCCAGGGCATCAGAATGAAATAAAATGTTTCATTTGTCATTTCCAATTTTATCAGAATCATGTAGTGTGTTTTTCTGTAGGTACTGATGGAATATATTAGGTCATTGTAATAAACGTGGAAAAGACCCTTAATTTATTGTTAGACAACCTATGATGTCAAAATGGAAGATCAAATGTATCTTTTTCTCTGCTGTCATATAGAATACTCTGGCTGTAAATTATGCAATTTAAAGCTTATATATTGGCTGTCTTACCATGTTACTTTACCTCATTCCAGGAATTTTAAGAAATCAATATAATTCAAAAGAGTCTTATCTATCTATCAGACATGAACTTCTCTAAGAAGAGTTTCTTAGAATGAAACAGTTGAATAGAATACCATCCTATGGCTCTACAGAATTTCAGAATTTCTCACTTAGCAATTATTAGCACTTAGCACTTGTATTATAATGGTTTGTTAATTGTGGGGGCTGGCCCCATGTGCCTAGAGGGCATGTTCTGTATCATCATCAAGAACTAAGCTGTCCTATATGTTGGCTAAAAGCTACTTAGTTTAAAGTAAATTAAAATTAAACAGTGAAAGTGAGAAATAGACTCAAGGAATTAAGTCTGATAGAGTACCTGAAGAACTATGGATGGAGGTTCATGACATTGTACAGGAGGCAGGGATCAAGACCATCCCCAAGAAAAAGAAATGTGAAAAGGCAAAATGGTTGTCTGAGAAGGCATTACAAATAGCTGAAAAGAAGAGAAATGAAAGGCAAAGGAGAAAAGGAAGATATACCCCTTTGAATGCAAAGTTCCAAAGAATAGCAAGGAGAGATAAGAAAGCCTTCCTCAGTGATCAGTACAAAGAAATAGAGGAAAACAGTAGAATGAGAAAGACTAGAGATATCTTTAAGAAAATTAGAGATACCAAGGGGTCGTTTCATGCAAAGATGGGCACAATAAAGGACAGAAATGGTATGGACCTAATAGAAGCAGAAGATATTAAGAAGAGGTGGTAAGAATACAAAGAAGAACTGTACAAAAGAGATCTTCATGACCCAAATAATCATGATGGTATGATCACTCACCTAGAGTCAGACATCCTGAAATGCAAAGTCAAGTGGGACTTAGGAAGCATCACTACAAACAAAGCTAGTGGAGGTGATGGAATTCCAGTTGAACTATTTCAAATCCTAAAAGAAGATGCTGTGAAAGTGCTGCACTCAATATGTCAGCAAATTTGGAAAACTCAGCAGTGGCCACAGGACTGGAAAAGGTCAGTTTTCATTCCGATCCCAAAGAAAGGCAAAGCCAAAGAATGTTAAAAACTACCACACAATTGTACTCATCTGACATGCTAGTAAAGTAAAGCTCAAAATTCTCCAAGCCAGGCTTCAACAGTACGTGAACCATGAACTTCCAGATGTTTAAGCTGGATTTAGAAAAGGCAGAGGAACCAGAGATCAAATTGCCAATATCCGCTGGATCATTGAAAAAGCAAGTAAGCCAGAAAGAAAAACACCAATACAGTATACTGACACATATATACAGAATTTAGAAAGATGGTAATGATGACCCTGTATGCGAGACA